>NW_026623783.1:212364-424923 GCF_030028575.1 Malurus melanocephalus | reverse complement strand
GGAGGCCGCGGCGGCGTTCGGGGGTACCGGGATGGAGCTGCCGTCAGCTAAGGCGCACACGGAAGAGGTGGCACGGCTTCTATGTCTCCTTCCTCACGGACTTAATAAGGTTGGAAAATACGTATAAGATCACCGAGTCCAGCCTATGACTGGAACATGAACACCACCTTGTCAACCAGACCATGCTACAGAGTGCCGCGGMCAGTCTTTCGTTTAACACCTCCAGGAATGGCAACTCCACCATCTCCCTGGGCAGCCCATTGCAGTCTAGTCCTCGCCGTCATCTCCCTTGTGTCTTTGGTGATCTCATGGCTTTCTCTGTTCCCCCGAGAGATCGCCACAGGAGCCTGTGCCCCAGCAGACCTGGCCCACCCGCATGGCCGGGGCCGCTCCTCCCTCCTCGYCCACCTCCAGCTGCTCTCCTGCCCGCTCAGCTCGGCTGTACCCTGGGCGCACCAGGCCGCTGCAGCCCCTTTCTCCTTCACCTTCCTTGGCATAGCCCCGTTCGCCGCCTTCTGCTGCCGCACCCTTAGTCCAAGCTTGAATGCCCCAGCCAGGCTGGAGCCTGTGTGGGAAAAAAAGTTTAATCTCACCTGAGAGTCCAGTCTGGGAGGCTGAGACTCAGACGGCGCCCATAACACAGAGTTTGGGAGAATGAAGGAAACAGGAGGTTACAAGTGGTTTTACCAGGTTGTTTGTATCCACGGCTGTGTTTTTCTGGAAAGGGAAAACGTGTTTTCAGCGTGCTACAGTCAAATTTGACTTTGAGCTGCAAACTGCACTCACTTCCCTGGTTTTTCAAGCTAGGCTTCCTGGATCATTGCTTAAGGCATTAGAAGAAATGTTCCATGTAACTAGACCAGTAAAAAAAGGCTTTCTTAAATGACTAGGAAGTCCTAAAAAGATACCTGCTTTAGTCCATCTCTCCTTGCTTCAGTTTAACCATATATAAATCGGTGTCATTTAACTCTCTCATTCTTCACAGTGAAATCCACACTTTTTCTAATAGAACCCTATACCACGTTTTCTTTTAGATCTGTCCTAAAACACTGAGACACAAAGACCAATTTTAAAGGTCCAAAAATAACATCCCATGGTTTTTCCTATTGTGTGAAATGGCTTAAGACACTAAGGTATGTTCTGCCCACCTATCTGCAGGGGAAAGTCTGAAAGACTTTTGCCGTTTTACATTGTGGCTCAAACGCCCCAGGGCAGCAATGCCTTGTAAGTGCATTTGATATCTATTGCTGTCCTGACCAATAAAAAGGGGCTTTGTATCAAGTGAACACAACTGGAGCACTGCAGGAAATACAYGTTAGTGGACCACAGAATTTTTTACTTGGGAAATAAAAAAGGGAGGGAAACTACGACACTACGGTAATCTGTGGCTGAGCAGCACCAAGCATGGGTCCTCTCATCTTCATATGAACATGGCTCATGAAACTTCGCATGAATCTTTCTTTACAAAGCACTTTGACAAAGGATCTAAGAACCAAAGACCATTTTCAAAACATACTTGCCTAGAAGATATGACTGCAAAAAGTAGATAGGTTTATCAGTTGGCTGTTCACTGTTGTTTAACTCTCTTTTCTGCATCCAAGGTTGGGATGATCAGACAAAAAAACCCACAAATTCTGCTTAGAGTTTCCTTCAGCTGATAGCATTTGTATTTCATTTTCACAGAAAAGGTCATTGCCTGCAATTTGCATGTTGTTCAGTAGCCGGTTTTCAAACCAGGATAAAGGATTTTTCTTCAATATGATGTGTAATTTGTCATAGAATAAAGGAGGATAGTTATCAAGGATTGTTATCTAGGATTTCCATTTCCCTCATTTACTGTCTTGTATCTGTAGCTCAAGTTTTACTTTTTTTGCCAGAAGGGGTTACCAGACCAGGTTAAGACTGACCTTGGGATATCTCWTGGATATATCTGCTTAAAGATCTGTTTGTTTCTTTGGTAACCAATCTCCTCCCTCTGGCTTTCACAAACCCTAATATTAGCCCTTGCCCAGCTGGTAAATCCRTTCAAATGGTACTTGAATGAGGCGTGCTTGGCTAATTCTATCCAACAGATTAAAATACTCTGTCAGGACAAGAAGTTGTCATACCTGGAAACGGTTCACAATAGAGCACAGGATCAGCAGCATTATTGGTAAAGACTCAGATGACCTTTCTGTTTGGATCACTTAGACAGCTCTGATGGTTCATTTTGCCATTTTGCCTTGTGGGTGCTGCCTGGTGGTGTGCTGTGAACACAAAAATTACTGTGAGAAAAGAAACATTTTTACTTGAGTTCAACCAAATCTTCAAATTAATAAGAAAAGATATAGAGAAAGAAGGTGAATGGGAGCATGAGGAATGACAATGGAAAGAYGTTTGGGAAGATCAAAGCTTTTAATCTTCCTTTGTTTTGTCTTAGCTGATAAATCTTTCATATGAGGATCTACAAAGACAGCTTTTAAAGGAAATGAGGAAATTACTGAAATACTGTAAAGCTTTCTGTTCCATCTCTTGTTCAAAGTTTTCACTTAGTATTTTTAAGCAGAAAGGAACAGAAAAGAAATACCCAAGTTATAAATTTTGTGAGCTTGGATCTTTGAACATTTTGATTTTAGACAACATTTTTCTATGATTTCACTATCTGGGATTATGGAAACGTTAAAGCATGCTTGCTGCTGYAGAACCAATGTATTTAGATAACTTTATTATAGAAGAACCTTCTTTTTAAGATTGATACATTTATTCCACTGACAAATTTTTTTTTAACAAAGAAAATGTTAATCTTTGTTGAATTGAATTTGACATGCAGTAGTGTCACTGTTTCCCAGCAGGGTGCAGATAAAACTGTTGATCAGTCTAAATCTGGCTGATTGCAATCAATAGAAAAGGGGAAAAAAAAAAAAACCCATTCTGACTCAAGCTAGGGAATCAGCCTAACATAGAACGAAATGTTTTCTTTGAAACCATTGCCCTCTGGAGGGGAAATGAAAAATAACCAAAGGATAGGTAAAAATTACTTTTTATGTCACTGTTTAACTGAATCTGCCTTACAGTCTGTGAGTGGTAATTCTACAGACAGATGCAAAAAAGCAATGCTGTCAGAGGAGCCACACTGACCACTRTGCTTATGTCAGTGGCTTGGAGAAGTAATCTCCATCTGTCTGTCCCATAACTCTCCTCCCCTTTATCTCTAAACTCTTAATCTCTAAACTCACCAAGCATCCATTCTACAGCAGATACTTTCTCTTCTAACTCCATCTTGGATCACTTCCAATCTGGGGTTAACCCTCTTTATTTGCCACAAAATTTTTTTATGCAATCCCTAAAGCATTCTTGTCTGCCTAATATCAGATTCTGTATTCCATTCTCTTTCTTGACCTTTTTGCAGTTTGTTTCTTTGGTTGGTTCTTTTATTATCTTGATTACCCTTTTCTTCTTGATCTTTTATTCTTGCACAGCTTTGAGAAATTGTGTACTCTTCTTTTTATCTCTCTACTTTCATGTCTGACATCTATTTAAATAGACTTTTTTTCCTCCTGTCTCTGAGAACTTCACAGGGATTTTTCCCTTGGCCTTTAGAAATTGATAGCTTATATCTTGGATAATCACATTTAAATGTCACCTGTAACTGAATATGAATGAAAGTGAGCTCCTGCCTGCTCAGACTTTGCCTATATATTCTCCCAGTGTTGCTGGGGAAATGACGGCATCTCTCAGTGAACTTTCCAGTCTGATTTACAGCAATCTGATATCTCCTACAATCTGATGATTGTTTTAACTCTAAGTAGGACTTATGCCCCAGCCATCTGAAAGAATGTAACAGCAGCACTAGCTCACCTGTAGAGCTGGTTGTGTTCAGTATCGAATGCTTAGAAGAAGAGTGCAAAACACAAAAGTCTACAAGCCAAACTCTGCACTAAACAAGAAAAAAAATTCGCGGTCTCCACAACCCAGCAACAGAAACTCTGAATTTTGAAATTAATACAGAAATACAGTTTAATTTCAACATTTTTCATTGCTCAGGACAACAAATACCAAGGATTGAAATGCAGCTGTGTTTTTCTCCTTGATAGCATCTAGAACTTTTCTTTATTTCCTATTCAATAACCTCATTCTGCATTCACTCTCATCTGGATAGCCAAAACGTCTTCCTCTCTGGTATCTAGTGTCCTCTGCCACTYCTTAATCCTTCAGATACAAAATTGTACAACTCCAAATAAGGTCATAATATTTATGAGTAGGGTCATAAACTGAGTGGAATTTCAGCTGCAGAAAAAGGTTAATCTCCAGGAGAGACATCTCAAGTCTGGGACTATTACTCATCTCTCAGTGTRRGGTCTTAAGCCCAGAAATAGGAATSGTTCCCAGAAGATAGGTGCCCCAAATAAAAGCTGGAAGTGAGGTTATTAGTGTAACAGTTGGGGCACTATTTTTAATCCAGAAAAATAAAAGGTAATAAAAATTATCCTACTTCCACAGTTTTCCCCTAATAAGTTATACTCAAATTARCAATTATCTGTCTCTTTGTATCTGTTTGCTGATTCTTGTTTCCCTCTATTTGTAAAGATATAACAATCTATGAGATAACTCAGAGATGTGTGAGAAAATAGGGGGAGAACCAACAAAAAGAACAGACAGCAACAGTTGATACTGCCTAAGGAAAATATTTAGGTGGTAMATCTTATTGAAATAAGACATTTGTGGTTTTTAGATTCTTCCCAGGCATATCATCTTTCCTGAAAGGCAGCATAGTAGTGATAATTATGTTAAAGACAAGACCTTCCTATCTGATCATGCAGCACTGCAAAGCTTGAGCTTCATCTATTTATCAACCAAAAGTGTGACACCAYAGTTCACATATCTTATAAACCTGAAATGCAATGAATGTTTCTCTTAAATGCAAACTAGATGTAGAGTAAGACTTTCAACTGTTGTGCAAAATCTGCTTTATTTATTGCAAATATTCTGAAACTGAGACCAACCTTTCTTTTTTCCTTTGAGAACCATGCTCAGAAAAATCCTTCTTGTGTCACTTCATCACATGCATAAAGCTGGAGTTCATTGTACAGAGGAAATTCRGATATGGCATCCAGTGCCTTTGTAGAAGTTCATGCTGATCCCAATATAATGTCTTCCTTTTAAGATGCCAGTGGATTTCCTTTACCACCTSGAGCAATAGAGGCATAACTGCTTGATTTGTGATAATGAATTATGGAGGATAGCACAATGATATCCTTGTCATAAGTCATGGCATTATGTGTCATATGCCATAAGCCAAGTTGGTCTATGTAATACCTTTAAGAAAGCAGTAGCAGCTACACAGTCATCATTAAGGGAAAAATTGTTCTGATACTAAGAGGATTATCATTTCCACATAGCTATGTGGAGTTTATCCACATATCCAGTATGTATGGTCTTCATTATCCTTGGGTAAATCTAGAAGTTGCAGTGCCAATTCTATACTGTTCTCATAAATCTGCATCTTACAAGAAAGCTGCAAAAAATGTTTTGGAATATATTGCATGAATACCACAATATTTTGCAATATTTTCTGAAAAGCATAGTCAAAACCATTTTAGAGCTTGGTAGCTCTACTGCTTGCAGGATCTTCAGTGGCTGTCATTCTCCCAGCAGTAATTTTTCTTTCACAGGAGCTCACTGGGTGAGCAAGCACTGCATACCAGTCTACTGAATCAGCTAACTATAAGACTGTTTTGGTATGTAACCCAACAAGCATCCATGCTGAGTTATTTTTCTTTGCTCCAGGCACGGCAATTAAGAGGTATTTTTTACTGCATTTGCAATGCAGGCAATTCATTCTTCTTCTCACTATTGTAGTCCCAGAAACACAATACTATGAAGCTGTGTATTCTTTGCAGCATTGCCTGCGAGAATTTTAGATGGTATTCCAATRAACTGAGGCTGAATAGTAGTTCCATTTGCATGGGGCAGCAATCCTTTGCCACACCCTGCCTCTTCAAGGCTTGTCAGAGCAGCAGTTGTAGTCAGCACAATGTATTCTCACACTGATCCTGGTTTCTGCAGATAAAGGACTATGTCTACCTGTTCAGTCAGTCCAAGAGAAACACAATGCTCAAGAGTAGTTATTCTGGTCTTGCTTTGCTGAATTAATGGCTTCAGAACGAATGTCAAGAGCTTTGTGGGCATCTTTGTCTGATTTATCACAGGATAAAATAAGTCTTTGTGGAAGTATTTTGCTAATTCTTCAGTCCTGGCTCATCAGTTTATCTTGGGTTATGACACATGCTTGTAATTGGGGGCAAATACATTTACTTAACAACAATTCAGCTCTCAGAATTCAAAAGAGTGTATCTCATTAATGTAATTTTTCATCTGAAAAATSACTCTTTGCAAGATTTGCTTGGCGTCTGATCCCTATATTTGATAGATTTAAACTTTTTCCTTATGATAAGATAGGCCTTATGATAAGATGGCCTTGTTGTTTGCATTCAGACAGGTTGTTTGAATGCAAATAAATGTATCATTRTAGTCAGTGTGCAGTGCTTTTCCAGACATAGTATTTAGCTTATGAGGGAGGTATTCCTAATTAAATCTTTAATTTATTGCATTCTATTAGTGTATGCAGCATATCTTGGTATGAAATCAGTCATAGCTATTACTTGTGTGTTATTAAAATGATCATTTCTGATTAGTATACACTGTTTTACTCTATATAAGAATATTAAAAGACTGTAATGAATTTACCAACATTGTACAATTTTAATTTCATCTTCTTCACTTCTAATGTGTRACTTCAGTGTGAAGACACTGATGGTAAGCATCTGTGCATAGATAAGTACAAAAATACTGTTACTGATCTGTATTTCTGCAGCATTTTAAATTTGCTCTTGTAGTATAGAGCAGCATTTCATAAATTTTGTGCTGTTCAAGTACTTGAGCAGAAGTACCTTGAGCAGAAAATATGCTGTTGCAACCATTTTCTCTGGGACCGCCTTGTCAGTAAGGCTATCTAAACAGAATCTAGATTTTTTTTCTTCCCTGTGGAAAACAATGTTGACATTTCCCATTCTACTGAATGCTATTCAGTAGAAATAAAATCTGTGTTACTCGGATGTTGTGCCCACTACGTGACATTGCTCTCCATCATTTGTCCCCTGCAATTTTCTGAAACTTGGTTGCATGAGAAACATGAAAGTGTAAGCCCCAGTCAGGTACTGCAAGGTTAATTCAATTGTCTATTTCTTTGCCTTTTGCTGCAATCTACGAGTCTGCTCCCTAAAAAATTGTTTCAGTCACTAAACAAATGTAGATTCCACTGCTAAAGAATCAAATTTGTGCTTRTGCTATTTGTGAACTAATACAGAGGAATACACAGTTTGTATTTCAGTAAAACTTAAYTGTACAATAGTGAGAGGTTATGAATGGAAATGGAGTCTGCAGTGGAATATTTTCTTCCATGTGTACATTTTTTTCTTTGTTCCAGCTGCATCTGATATCCAGGATGCTTTGCTTCGTTCTTTTATTTCCTTACTAGAAACTTTCATCTGGCATATTACTTAAAGTCGTCTGCCTGACTTACTGCCACTCTTCTGATTTCTTGAAAAGAGACACAGTAAACATCAGGAAAACARCACGATAAAGTAGAAAATGAAAGATAAAAAGAAGCACAAGGAATCAAAAGAGAAAACAGGACAGATAAGATGAACATAGACCCAGAATCACAAAGGAAGAAAGACTGACCAGCAGGAACTGAGYTCCATTTTGGAGAAGTTTACTAGAATTTGTGCCCTGTATTCCAAAYTGTTTATCCAATCTCTCCCCCACCGTTCTCCCTCAGTCATTCCTACAAGCTGTCTCACCTACTCAATTCACAGCAGAAATCATTGTTAGTCTTTGCAGAACACCCAAAAGGTGTGAAAAGCCTGTGCATGGCTGGTATGAGTTGACCTGATATTGTCATACTTCTCAGCTGCCTGGGGGCATGTGAAGATCATTCCATTCTTTACTGAAAGCTGATCAGCAGGTTGGGAAGAACAGAGTCTGCAGCTCTAAGAAAGCCCAGGAAGAGCACACCCTGCCTTTACCTCTTCATGGCAAATTTGGGAATTGGGAGTGGAATGCAGACTGGGAGATAACACGGTAAGAAATTTAAGGAAAAGGAACACAATTGCACAGGAGGAGGAGGAACACATCTTTGGAGGAAGGAGTCATTTAAAAAGAGAAAGARGTATGGAGGAGAGTTGAAGGATTGTGCAAAGTAATACAGAGAAAAATAGTAATACATAACTAGAGAAAATGAACAGGAAAACTGATCACAGGAAAAGCAGGAAAACTGTAAGCATTTGCGGAGAAGGATCAATTAAGAGAGAAAGACACAAAGATGGTAACAGAAAGAAAACAATGGGAAATACACTCAGCTGTTTTTCCTTCCCTATGGAAAATATTGTGCAAAAATATTACTGCAAAATTAGTATTTRAAATTGTTGATATAGGACAGAAATGAGGGCAAAACTCTAGGRGTGAAGAGATTGAAATAAATAAGCCACTTCCCTCAGTGCAACAAATCCAGATGCTGGATTTGTCAAAACAGGCTTTTTTGTCTGAATGATACTGTGGTGGTATGTGTGCAGTAGGAAAATATACGAAGCATTTCTATTCTGATTACTTTACTACTTCTCTTATTACAGTCTTCACAATAAAACTGCACGAAATACAGCATTGTAGCACTAATAGCGAAATATATATTTAGGGGTTTGGCACTATATGTATGTCATGGATTATTTAAAAATGCAGGAAATTAATTTGAAATGAGWGTATAATTCATCTAGTGCACAAATCTGTTATTGCTAATTAAATAATATGTTATTATTTGTCTCCATTTCATGTGGAGTGCTGAAATAAGTTCTTGAGCATGTACTAACACATCTCCACATAGCCCATTGCCCTCTATCAGTACACCCAATTTCAGAATGAATGGCTGTTAAAAGAGGAGATGAGTGAAAGAGAACACAACAATARAAAATTAAAAATTATTCATGTACCTAAGTGTATGTAGAGAGAGAAGCAACCAGATCTTCAGACAGATGTGTGGGTGAAAAGATGTGAGCTCACAGAAAAATTGAGAAAGCAACTAAATGAGAACACATTTTAAACCTACATACTTTTCCTCCAGGTCATGCAGATCCTTTTAAGATTGCCAGCTGGCAATTAGGACAATGAGCTGCACGCAGGCCACTGTCCAGCTATAAGGAGGACCACACAGTAACAGCACAAAAAAGGAGGTTAATTGAACAAGAGCTCATTCAAACTTTCATGACTTAGCAAAATGGAGAAGTGTGTGAAGGAAGACCATTAAAGCTTTTGTTCAAGACTGATTCAGTCATGTGCAAAATGATGATGAGTTTAGACATAAATTAAGGGGCATCAATAAGCTAAGTGGCTTTAGTTTTTGTCATTCCTTGGCAGGCATAGATAAYAGCATTTAATCACTGACAAGAAATGGATAAATATAAACAAAGGGAACTGTGGACATTAATGAAGGCTTTCTTTAGRTGCCTGCTTGTTCCAGATGGATACCCTGTAAAGATTTGTGCAGAAATGCAGGATGTCAGAAAGGGTGCTAATGCTGATCCTAACAGTTCTTTGTGGAGAGTTCTTCAAAACAGGTTCACGTTGAAACATGAGTCTAGACCTCACACTTGAAGATGCTGCAGACCTGCTATCTGGAGGTAAATTCAAGCTCAGACATGGGGGGCTTGCAAAGCCTTACATCACACTGGAAGAGGAGGTATGGACCAACATTATCTATTTAAATTGTTACAGGTGTGCAGCTCCCTCATCCTTTCCACCATCCCATATTTTATCTGTTTTGCAGAGGGGTTGCAGTGGCTGCCATCCACCAAACAAGTAAAACAGCATGGCCTTTCTAGAAGAAACCTGCCACTGAACCCTGGAAAATGAGATGTAATCACAGCAAGGAATGAGCACAGGGTACCCTCTAATAATATGGTCATAGAAGTGTTGACTTATTGGCAATGTGGACATAGGAAAGTTTGTTCTAAAGAACTCTCAACTCATGAAGTTCTAACTTCTCTCATCTATTATTAAATTAAGAATAGCAATAGGGAAGTGAGTAATTATCAGAAAAAACTGTCACACCTGAAGTCTGTATTTTTTCACCTTTTTTTCTTCATTGTATTTGACTTAAAAAGGCAGGAAGAAGCATTATGCCATTGCCAACAAACTCAGGAATAAGCCTTACTTATTCCTGAGTAATGTCAGTAATGYCATTATGTATCAGAATCAGAAATGAAACAGGTGCTATTTTAATCTCTTTTTTGTCTGCAGTAGAAACATGTATTGGTAAATGTGTAGTAAGCCTTGTTTTCAGGTGCAGGCACAYTTGAGATATTTGAATGTTATGGACTGCACTTCTGTATGACACATCTGAACATAGCWCGTATCTGAACACATCCCTCAGTGTAGCTTGAGAAGTGATTATAGGGAAGCCTTGTTCTTTGCTGTCATGCAGATGCTCTTGTGACAGGTTTCATTTCCTTCTGCCATCTAACTTTTGCTTGCCTAGTTTGTGCAACACCACCAACAAAAAWTCTGCTCCTTTTTTGCAAAATCCACGGTGCATATGGCAGTGCAGGATATATAGAAAAGACAGACTTCTGGTGCCAGGACATACTGCTGATTTTGGGCAGAAAGGAAACAATGAGTCTGCCCCATACTATATGATTCCTTCATATATTGGGAGTCTAAGTCAAAACTATCTCCATGCAAGTCCTTCAGCATTCAAGGAGATGATTGGCACTTCAGTCACTGAATATTTATGCTTTTTTCCTTGCCTGCCYATCTTTGTGAAACTAGAGGTTGGAATGGTCTTTCAAACACATCTATCCGAGAAACCAAAGTCTGGAAACCACAGCTTCCTGTATTCTGTATTCTACAGCTTCCTAATCCATTAAAGCATACAGAAAATAGTAACACTGAAAATGTGTTGCAGTAACATATTTTCTGAAGACAAAAATACAGCACATTTTACTTTTCAAAGTCAGCAGCAGAAGCTAAGTATATTAGATGCATTTTCCAAACATACATACCTAATTTTAATGTTTTCTGTGCTTTTTCTCTTCTGTTTTTGCTCCTATTTGGAAACTGACATATGATCTTTGCTCTCCCACAGCCCAGATTTTGACTTTGGTCCCTACTAAAATCTTTCTGTCTTCTTTCAAGTAGTTGAGGTAGGGATACTTGTAAGTCTCCCATGAGCAGAAAGCTATCTGTCTAAACAAGCAAAGAACAGGGACCTTGTAATAATACAAAAGAAAATCCCAAATTAAAACCCCTCAGTAGACAAGTCAATAGTAAGTAACAGCCAACACTTCATGATATTGGAACACTGCTGAAAGTATGACTGGAAAAACAAGGTGTCTATTCTGCAAAGAGAAATAGAGATCCTAGTTCCAGATCTGGGCTTCAGTATATTGATTTACTATGCCTTGGCTGTACATGTGGGAGCTGACATTCATGTCAGGTCAGCTTATGCCCAGAATAAGGTTAAGGATCTAGCCTTTGACAGCAGAAGAATGGTGTCTTTGTAGGTACAGTTGAAGCAGGAAAATACCAGCTGAGAAATTTTATAAATTCTATACTTACTTTCTCACAATCTCTGCATTCTTGTCTCTACGATGACTTTATTCTACTGTCTTATTCCCTGAGAATCTTATATAACCAAGTTTTCTAATCAGCTTTCAGCTTCTGATATATTTAGGAAAATGTTTATTATTTGTAGTCATGTTCTATCTATATAAATGTGGGTACCTGAAATTGGCCTGAAATGGTTACTGGAGTGGGGCCAAGAGGTGTGCTTTGAATTTGTTTCTCCTAACCTTATGGTGTCTGTGTGGAATTACTGTGCTGTTAATGGGACTTGGTTATGAGCCAGGGCCCTGCTAGGTGCTGTACTAAAGCAGGCTGGAAAAATATTCCAGGCAATTTATGTGTAAAACATGAAATTACAGAAAGATAAAAGAGAGAAAATACAAGAAGGTAAGAATAAGTTGATAAGTATAATCACATGATTAAGTTGATAATCAATCACATGTTGTATACCATTGTCAGGGCTTGGTTTTGACAGGCATTGGAGAAAAAGTGTGTCCTAAGAAGGCATTTGAGGGAGGACAGTGCATTAGATTTGTGGATTTCTAGTGAAATCTCCTCCCAAATGTGAGACACAGTACGTAAAAAGATCAAAGGCTAGTTAAAAATTTTATTTTAATGTAAATGAATCAGTGATGAAGCTATTTTCTTGGGTTGATAGGTTAGGGCAAGTTCCTTCTTTGTAATAAATAAGGTCTGATATATAGAGGGATAAATCATAAAGTACCCTGAATATGGAGACTCATGGCTCATTAGCATTCTGCAGGTGTATCAACAATGCAAGATTTAATGAAGCAAGGTRAGACCAAAGGATGCCATAATTATCACAAAGGGAGGTAATGAAACCCAATGAAAAACACTGTTGAGATACAGCATGTAAATAGAATTCACGTACTGTAGACACACTGTGAAGGCAGAATTGTAGGAATGGAAGCTGTTGCCAGAGTCCTGCAGGGTTCTTTGGCCAGTGCTTAAGGTGACAAGCAGGGAGGGCAGTTATACTGCCTGTAAGGATAATAGAAATTGTGAGTGGTGAGAGATTACCCAGGAAGGGCTGGCTTTGATTTTGACTCGGTTGAACTGACATTGGCTAAAAACCTTAATGAGGTAGCGCAGAGCCATATATTTTTTTTTCTACAACAGTTCTGGCTGTGGCTACAGGAAGGAGCAGGGACTGACAAAGGAGATGAAAACATAAATCTTTGTCGTTTGCTAACCTGTAGCATTGCTTTTGCTGGGTCACTGAACTGTTGCCTTTAAAGTGTGWACAGAATGGGTCTATAGGAGAAATAGATCCATATTTGTGTAGTAAACAAAGAACAATAATAGTGAGAAAAAGTGAGCTGAGGGAGAAAAATTGTCATAATTTCAAGCAATTTTACCTTAAGCATTCTATATGTTTTCATTTGAATGATTTTTTACTTGGACAAACTTGCTCTTGAAGATGTGAGTAGAGGTAAAGGGATCACATTCTCCTTGGCAAAGAATTTTCTGAATGTCACCTGTAATGGGCATCTGACTTGAATTCATGCTCTTAGAGTCAAACTTGTTATTCATTTTGCCTATCCACAAAATAAAATAAAGGTTACTCTGGCTCCATTTTTATGAAAAGAAACAAAGATAAGCCCTCCTGATAGGCTTTATTATACTATGATACACCCCTCCCAAAAAACACACATTTTTGAGAACCTGCAATCTCAAGTACAAAAGGGAACTCTTGGTAAGGCTTTCTAACATCTCTCTACTCCTCTTTTACTATTAATTTAAGAAAAAAAGAGTCTGTGAATCTACAAACACTAGTTTGCACATGCCATTCTATACTTCAGTATATTCTTTTTGTTTATAAGTAATTTTTTAAAATTTTTGTCACTGTTAAGAAAAGGTATTTTTCATTTATGTATTTTTTACATGAGTATAGTGACATACTTTGCAAATAACAGTAGAAACCCTTGGGCTGTTCTCAGTGCTAGATGGTGACTTCTATATTTGCTCCTTTTGGGTGACGTGTTTTTTTTCAGGCATCAGGTAGAGGGCAGGACTTAGACAATGCTCTGAAGTATAAATTCTCCAGCTACTGATCAAGTTGACCTTAACACAAAAACTGGAGAACAAGTAAAATAACTCATTCCCTCAATGAGGGGGAAAAAGCCATTCAAAGCTAATAATTAATTACAATTCATAAACCTTTATTAAACAGCTAATTTCTATTAAAATAAGTGATGGAATGCAAAGGAATACCCAGCTATTAGTCTTTTTAAAAACTAGATGTAGTAGGCTTCTACTTCCCTTTCATACTTGTTTCACTTAGGTGCATCTGTTTCTTACATGGAGAGTACATCAAAGGAGAGGATGCAAGAGCCCTTGTCCTTCATGCAGTGTCCACTGGAGCACTCCCATACTATGAACCCACAACTGGCAGCATCATCAGGCACAGTCTTGATCAAGGTTTTCCATGCTGAGTTTCAGTCATGACATGAAGAAAAGTGGTGCTTGAGTACATGTACACGAGGCAGCAAGTTTTGTCCAGCAGGGTGGTTTGGAAGAAAGCCCAGTCACTACTGACACCATGATACATCACACAGTTTGTGTCCTCCTCAGGCCTGGCAGCAATTCCATTTTGTGGTTACCTCAGAGCATAGAGGTAACAGGGAGCTTGGGTTCATCTGTAACATGAGGACATGAGGGGCATGATAACATCAGAATTTTTTACATAGCTTTGTCCATGCAGTGCAGGTTGCCATAGTAGGAGAGCTGGTCTGCTCCAAAAGGGATAATGAGCTGGGAGCCAAGGATGACCTCAGCAGAGGCATTGCTTTGAACAGTCAAGGCAAAGCCCTCCAGTCCTGCAGAATTCAGAGTGAATGGCGGTAACAGGGTCTGCCTGCAGGCACAGACAAGAAAAGCTGCAGAACCAGATCTGGGGTCCATCTTGATACTCTTCCAGGCAGGACAGGAGATCCAGGAGACAGGACTGTAATACACATCCAAGGAAGTCCAAACAGGAGTCAGAGCTGGCAATAGATACAGCTACACCCTCTCCAACAGGAGAGAAGCTGGAGGCCAAGCTGGGGCTGAAGTAGCTCACAGCCCCATGGCRGGAGTGAGGTGAAGAGCCAAGGTGCGGCTGGTAAGAGCAGTTTAGGGCAATCGGGGCACTCAGGGCCCTGGCCCAGTGTCAATAAGCCAATTTAAAATGGAGCTTCTGATCGTGTGTCTTGCTCTGGATATATTTGCTCTGGATATATAGCACCCACACAAACACAGCTCCAATGGCCTCACCCTGTTTCCCTTCCCTGGCTGATCAATATGGAGATTCTTTAGTGGGAAATACAAACACATGTTCAATGTATCCCATCAGCAGTTGAGCTCAGACAGTCTGTCCAGTACCTGGCTTGTGGATTCTAGTCTTCCCAGCTGGTGGCATCTGGATATCTGAGCCTCTGAAACTGCAACCCCACTGCAGTCACACAAACACATATACATTGTAGTTTCTGCAGTAGCTGGCTTTGAACACATGGTCCACTTGACCAGCCTTTTTTATCCTTTTATCCCTCTATTTTCCTTCATCTGTTCCTCCTCAAGTCCCCTACATGCATTTCTTTCACCACTTTTTTTCCTCTACTAAACATCCCACAAACCTTGTGCAATCCCAAAATGCCCATACAGAATGTAYTGTGCGGTCCCAGGCAGAAACATCCCGTGGTCTCAAAGGTGGATGTAAGAGCACCCCATCAGCTCATGTTGATGGATCTCACACCTGGGCTGAGGCACTCGCACAACAGCCCAGGGAGGGGCTCACCCAGGGTGTCCCTGTGATCCTTAGCTTGGGTTCCCACCTGCCCTGTGCCCATGTCCTCCTCTGTGGCTGCTGAGAACAGGGCTTGGAYGGGCTGAGGGCTCCTGTGATGGGCCTGCGAGAAGCTTGGGTAGGGACTTATTTGCTCACACACCATCCTCTGTGACACTTAATGTGTCTGCTTTTTATCCCACCCCTTAACAAAGGACTGTTTTCTTGCCTTTTTTTGTTTGTTTTGTTGGTTTTTGTTTGTGTGTGTGTGTGTGATGTTTTGTTTGTTTGTTTGTTTTAAAATCGAACTCTAGTCACTACCTATTATAAAAAATCCAGATAGTGGAGAAAGCTGCAGCATGACTCCTTAGCAATGCAGACTTCCAAGAGCATATTAAATCCTATCTTCTGCTCTCTTCGCTGGCTTTTCATAGYGCAGCACATTGGGCAAAATKATTTGATTTGGCCATTAGGGAGTAAATTACAGAAAGTCAGTCATGGAATTACTGTGCCAGCTATCTTTTATTTAGATGGGCTCAARTACCACTRCATGTGCAGCTCTCCCCTCCTAAGACTGGCCAATGAATGGTTCTCAGGCCATTTATATCGTTATTATTCAATWCCTTTAGTGATGAATAACTACCTAGCTCTGACACCAAAGTCCTGGCAGGCTGTGCTTACAGAAAATCACAGCATGCCACAACCAACCCGCTATCATCAGCACTGACTCCAGTTCACTCTCCTACACATTCTCTRAGCTCATTCTCTGGAGTGCAGTCCATGCCCCATGGAAATGCAGAAGTCCTGGCATAGGGACAGGGCATGCTGGGTGTTGCTCTACTGTGCTGGGATGGAGGAAATCATCTGAGCCACATCAGTCTAAAACTAGAGAGCTACTGAGCCTCTGTGCATYACCCTTTTGAAGGCTTTATATCCCAAGAACTTTATCAGCTTGTATTCAATATGGCACAAATGCACAGAGCAAGTCTTAATCAAATGCTGAATATAAGTCACTAAGCCCTTYTAGAAAACATGCAGCTAGCAGCAGCTCATGAGACTGTACTCTTTGCAAAATGTGCAGGCTTTTCCTCCTCACAAWTTATCCAAGATTTGCCTGCATTTCRATGCTGATTTTAAATCCAGCATGACAACTCATCTTTTTGAGTGGAGGCTAGGATAGATTACCTAGAAAACAAGAGTCAAGTTTGAAAGAAAACAACCAAACAGAAAAAATCCCAAAAGAAAACATAGAAGAAACAACAGTAAATATGGAAATCTGAGTAAATATGGAAATCCAGCTGCTGACGGTATCATGCTGAAAATGTGCAAATGCTGTGCATTGTCTCTTGTGACCAACTGGCACTAGGAAGGCAAAGGATTACATTATTGGAGATTATGTTCTTCATCATGAGGTTAAGGCACTTAATTGAAACTTCTGGATCAAATAGTGCTATGGGAAGACTGGGAATATATCCCAGAATTTATTTGGGATAAAAGCCTATTAGAAATGTTTGGAAAGTGCCAGCAAAACTGACAGACAATTTTCACATTTTTTTTCCCCGATAATAAAAACTAGTTTCAATTTGACAGCTAAGGCAAAATCAAGTTTTTGGCAAATTTTGTGCTTGAGCATTTCAACATCTACCCTCTTACTTCCTAGATTCCTGTCAGGTAAGAGTATAAGGATCATTTAGTGCCAGCCCTAACTTTTGCTTGATAATGTAGACTGATTTAGGCTCTGATTCCTCATCTGACATTTTCACACTCTTCCACCTCTATTTCCTCAAGGGAAATACAAAGCTATATATCCAAATGTATAAAATACACGTACCCAAGGAGGAGACTTTAAAACAGCTATTGAACTTGATTGCTAGTGAGTTTTTATGCACCTTATGCACTTCCTGAGAAGCATCTTCAGCTTTAATCAATACTTACAGCTTTTTGCTATCTCACCTTTATTTTCCATGTCTTCTCTTTGTTAACTGCAAATCAGATACCTGGAAACATATCAGCACTCTTACTAGGTAAGGACACAAAAMTCTGGTGTATTTGTTTTGATTTCGTATGTATTTTTCTTATTTAACACAAAACCTGGACTGAAACGTGTGTAAGAAGGCCTTTATACTAGGTGCACTTAATTTATAAACCTTTATACTTGGTGCACAAGTTGGGAAGCTGGGGAGCCAAAAGTCAGAACCTGCTGGATGATTCCATTTGCATATTGTCCTTAAGAAGTATCCATGTTTTAAAACGTTTCAAGTGCAACCCTTCAGCTCAAGAATCAAGAAGTCAAAAGAGTCTATGCTAATTAGTAATCTCTGGAGTCATACAAATCTGCAATAGCTACCTGTGGATCAAAGACATTTCATGTTTAGCATATTTTAATATCAAGTTAGAATTAATTTTGTAATTTGGTTAATTAAAGTATAGAAATCAGTATTTGGAAGACACCAGTCGATTCTTGTATTTATATGAGTGAWTACAGCCAAATTTTGTGAGATGGTTCACATTCATGGGTTCAGTCAAGGTGCTTGTACCAGGTAGCTGGGATACAAAAGTTGCTGCASGATTTTGCTGGTCACTTTAGGATTATTCCAGCTGGATGAATGGGATGCAGAAAGCCCACTGCATACATTTCTACCCATGATCATTCCATGCACTGAAAAAATAATGTAAAAAGAAGAAAACTACAACTGTTGGAATACCAACCTCATCTTCAGTCACTAATGGCATTGCTTCTTGTTAAGGCATTATTTTGATTGTGCTAAATCCTTATCTAGAGAAGTAAAAACATGAAAACTATTCTTTAAAACATTTCTATTTACAAATCTCAGTCYTTGAACAACAGTAACCACATACTTGAAGATCCCTTTGTCCTTGATTTCTTTTCTGAAGCTTCCAACTTTCCCCGATACTGTAAGCTGGGAATGTTAAAAGTAAAAATGTAATTTGAATGTATCTATTTCTATCACAGTTGTATCCATTCATATTACAACAACCAAGGCAAATTCTTCAGATTTTAGTCTTGTTAATTGACACACAGCTGTAAGAATTGTTTATTGTACTGCTCCCAGGATTTCCTCTCTGACATGCTGCTGTGGCTTCCAGGGTCAATGAAACCTGTGCTCTGAGCATCTCTCTCAAAAAGTGCAAAGCTGATATTCTTGCATAAAATTTTGAACACTAAGCAGAGTCTATTACAAGAAAACAGGATTGCTAGAGCAGTTTATAGTATCAATGTTTCAGAAAAAAAAACCCTGATGAACGGCTAAATGCTTGGTTTGTTACAATGTATTCATTTGTTTWAAAGTGTTACCATGGCAAGAAATGGTTTAAATGTAGCCAAGCATTATACATAGCATTGTGCCAACTCTTCTTAGCAACATTTGTAAATGTAAACCAGACCTAAGATTTTTCTGGCTAGGTTTCCTCACATCTCCCTTTTATCTTTGTCTAGCATCTCCAACTGCGTAAACAATCTTCCCTCAAATTGTGGTTATTGGTGTTTATAAATTTCTGATTTTCATTATACATGCTGCCTATAATAACCCTTAACTAAAATAATCCTTTGGTTGATAATAGGCAGTTCTTCATTATTGCTCASAGATRMGTTAACTCACCTCCTTCTTCCTTTYGTCATTTMAAATAACATCCATGAATTTAATTTGGTATCATCYCTGCTACACAGAGATCATAAATGGGGACATGTAGTCCAGAACAAAAAAATACGATAAGCAAGTTGTGTTATTGTTTCTCTGAACAATCAATCCCTGGATTGCTTTCAAACACACCTGTCTTCAACCTTTGCAATGGCCTGTGCAGGGAGTTTCACAGCATACAGACTTTGGCTTTAAAACCAGCCTGAGGGATGCCCTCTGCAGTTATCATAGAACTACAGCTCTGGTCCAATGTGTCAATCTGAGTTTAAACCAAATTTTCGGTGTGCTCCCTGACTAAGTATTAAAAAAATAATATAGAAAAATGTTCTGGCTTCACAAATGGAGTTGGGTGGGATAGCTTTTACCTATGAACTCCAAGAAGCAACGTGTTGTAGGGCACTGCTATGGTCCTAATCCCAGATGAATCATGAAGCTACCAAAATACAGAGTCTAGTGGGAGCTGAGAAGTCCTTATCTCATGGGGAGGTGAAAAGAAGAACACTTTTCAAATTCCATAGTGCAGCACAAGGGCTGTTTGCAATTGCTATGCAACTTACATGGGGCAAAGAAGCATTCTCCAGCTCTGATTAGTCTGATTGTAACCCCACCCTGCCTCCAAATGCTGCTTCCAGTTTGTCACTTGGGAGGTGTGAGAGAGAGCTCACTCTGGTTTCAGTTTACTAATGACACTCATGAGGGAAGGACCTAGACTGCACACACKATTTCTCTTCCTCCCCATGCTTTTTCCCCACCCCAAATACCCCTCAACTTTTTTGTTTAAAACAAGAAGGCTGAATAGGTGAAATTTTAAATAATGATTGAGGATTTTTTTTATTCATTTAAGTTTCAATATCATTACAGAAAATGTTATGGTACAGAGTTGTTTAACATTAGTTTTATTTCTCTGCTCATTTAATTTCCACACGAATGCTGGTAACACTAATATCTGTACAAGATCAGTCTTTGATTTTTTTTAGTTTTTAGTTCTGTACATCTTTAAATGTATTGGTTAAAAAGGCTGTCAGCACTTAAGGAAGCAATTTTTTTGTTTGTTGAAATAAAAGGTATCCAGTTACTGCCCAAGAGTACTGAGCTGGGTGGCTGCCGGGACAAGAGAYATCCCTGAATGCGCAGCGAGGTAAGAAAACCTCGGGGCTTCATTGGGTTCCCAGTGCAGCCACTCCGCTTTTGGCACTGTGCACATCAACACGAGATACAAGATAAAGAACAAGCAGAAGCTCTCTGTGAAGCGGTTATGAAGCATACTAATAAGGGAAATCCAAGTGTTGTCTACGCTAGTATAAATAAGCAGACAGCCTTGTTTTAAGAGCATAAGTAGTTGTATCTTAAAGATGAGAAAAAACACAAGTTCTGCAGGCACCTACTGCTGTCTACTAAAAGCTACCGCTATTAGAACTAGCATTGAACACACAAAGCAATTGCAAGAAAAGGAAAAAGTTGCTTTGATATAATCAGAATAAATTTCTTTGTTAAGATTTGTTTTAAAGGTTTTTTTTTAAAAGGTATTTATTTAAATTCCATTTGAAATATATTTCAAGATGTTGACTATACTGATCAACTTTTATCCAAATCGGAAAAACTAGCTGTGCCGTTGCATATTACAGGATACAGTCAATGATATGTGGACATGCATCAAAGCTTCGCTCTTGCTGGTGACATCATAGCCTTCCAATGACCATGACATCCACCACCTCCCCCTTGTGAAGCTCCACATACTGCTCTGTCTTTGGAGGTAGCATCAACAGTCCATTGGCACTGCGCATACTCATCAGACGACTGCTCATCTGATTCCCTGCAGGAGAGAGGGAGAACAATTTAAGTCTTCAGTTAGTTCCAAATGCTGCAACATGGCACAACAAACAAAAGCTGTTATCATGAAGATGTTTGTGTGGCTAACTTATTCACAGAGCAGGGATCTTGCTGTTCTGAGGTGGATGGAAACAGAGAACTCTGGCGAGTTWGTCAGCCTCTCCCCACACTGGTTCTCAAAACCATTACTCCCTTTGCTGACTGCTTTCCTTTCCAGCCTTTCACATGATCTGTACCATGTACCTTGCTCTAGTAAATTGCTAATCCATCAAAATTACTTTATTTTTCAATTTTTTACACCTATTCCAGCTGTACAAACACTAAAATCAGCAGATTCTAGAATGTTGTTAATATACTGTTCTAGAATAACTCTGATTAACTTTATTCTCTCTGAATTGAATCATTCAGGTTGGAAAAAGCCTCCAAGATCATTGAGTCCAACCTTTGACTGAACACCACCATTTCAACTAAACCATAGCACTAAATGCYAGGTCCAGTTGTTTCTTGATCTCTTCCAGGGATGGTGACTTCACAATCTCCCTGTGCAGCCTGTTCTGATGTTTAACCATCCTTTCAAGAAGAAATTTTTCCTGATGCCCAACCTGAGCCCCYGCTGGTGCAGCTTGAGGCCATTTCCTCTTATCCTGTCGCTGGTTGCYTGTGAGAAGAGACCGACCCCCACCTGGCTACAGCCTCCTTTCAGGTGGTTGTGGAGAGTGAGAAGGTCTCCCCTGATTTTCCTTTTTTTCCAGGGTAAACACCCCCAGCTCCCTCAGTTGCTCCTCATAGGAATTACTCTACAAATTCCTCACCAGGTTCTTGCCCTTCTCTGGGCATTCTTCAGCACCTCAATGCCTTTCTTGTACTGAGGGGCCCAGAACAGAACACAGGATTTGAGGTGTGGCCTCACCAGTGCTGAGTACAGGGGGATAGTCACTGCCCTGGCTCTGCTGGCCACACTATGGCTGGTACAGGCCAGGATGCCACTGGCCTTCTTGGCCACCTGGGCACACACTGCTTCATCCAGCTGTTGACCAGCACCCCCAGGTTCTTTTCTGCTGGGCTGCAGATACTCCCATTTAACATTAGCAGCTTAGCACAAGCAGTCGAAGCAGTAGAAGTCTTAGGCTGAAAGAGCTCACAAGAGAATAAACTTTTCAGTAAAATCGATGCTGCTCTAACACAGAATTAGCTGGACCTGGCAAATGCAAGCAGGATGGAGAAGATMAGGACCAAGGAAACAATTCCATGASAATAAGGTAATTTGAGAAGRAGGCCAGCCTAGCAACAAGGAAAACCAAAGAGAAATCAGGAGACCACGGAYCAGAATTAGCTGATTGGACTTTGGGATCAAGTGCTGGGTGGTACAAGTATAATTGGAGGGTGCAATCTATCCAGGGACACCCAGCTCAAGCTGTAATCTGAAAACTAATAAAAGAGGAATTCCAAACCTTCGTTTGGATTTTATATTTTTCAGTRGGATTTTAAGGTTGGACCCTGTTCTTGTGGTTGGCTGTGTTAAAATCCATAACATACCATCTCAAAAGAATGGGTTTTTTTTTGGACACTGAGCTTCACAACACATCCTGAATACAAACTCTATCATATTGGTTTTACTGAYAAAAATGAAAATGCAATAAAAAGTAATTCACTTTAGTTTTTTTGCTTTCAGACTTCCAGACTGACAGAGAAATCATTCCAGACAGTCTGMTTGTGTAGGGAAAGAACTGATGCACAATAAAAGAGAATTAGAACAAATACAGAATTGTAGATATAAGTAATAACTTGACTTACACCTGGAAATGTGTCAGAGGTTGTGTGATCTTAAAAGTTAGTGGTAAGAACTTCCTGAGTAAACAGTCAGGAACTAATATTTTCCTGGTGGAGATTCATATATAGTGCTTTTTATTGAACAATTGGGATGTAGCAAAAAGACAAGTAGTTGTTTAGGTACCTAAATCTCTTGCAAAGTCAGCTTTGTAGCAGTACGTAGCTAAAACAGTATTCAAGTCTAGTATCCACCTCAACTGCAGCTAAGTATCCAGAAGTATTCCAAGGTAGCAAACATGACTAATAAATCCTTAGTCTGTTTTAAGAGAATATCTAGAGCCTCTGCTATCTTTCCTACTTTTCCAGTTCAGCTAAAATCACACTTTTATTTGTATTGCTCCTACYTCTGCCCCAACTTGTGTTTATGCAGTACATGCTCAACAGCAAAAGGAAGCAAATGTACCTTACWGTAAATAAGCTTACTGGATGTTTACAAAAAAGAATGTGTGCTCATATGCAAACATATATGTGTAGTGTTTGTGTGTGTGTATAAAGGCAGGTAAAGGCAGGTTATTCAAAGAAAGGATGCTTTAATGGTTAAATTGACAAGTCACATCAGCATTGAATTTTGCACTAATGTACGTGTATGCRTGTGCACAAGTGTGTCACAAATCAGTCGGCAGAAAGGAAGTTCTATGAAAAAACACACACACTCTCTTGGTTGTTCCTAAACATCTGTAGGAAGGCAAGGACAYGTGTGAGTGTCTGTCAGTCTGTGTGACTGGGCACTGACCTGTACTCTGTGCCCAAGGTAGTGGTTCTTGGTGATGCCAAGTCAGAATGCACCGATGATATTCTGGGCGGGGGTCCAATTTTACATCACATGATAACTGTAGGATTAAAAAAGAAGGATGAACATGTCATGCATTCACATTGCATTGTCTAAGATAATGGAATAAYCTGCTCAATTGTTTCTCCTTAAAAACAGTCTTTTCAAAAACCTGCATTTTGAAGTCAGATGGTGTCTAGTGCAAGATTAAAAGCTGTAGAAGGCAGACACTGCAGTATTTAAGGAAATACAACTGTGATATTACAAGATCAAAGTGTGTGAAGGAGTCTACATGCGTTAAGTGAAATATTCCAAAGCTGTTCCTTTAGTGAGAGTTTACAGATAGTACTCCTCCAGAAAACGTCTGGTCTCTGGATTACATTACATAAAGATAAAATGTTATTCATATTCAAAATCCTGCTAGTTCTGACAAAAGAAAAATGGCCAGTCTTTGAAATGAAAAGACATACACGGGATGGCTCATAATGGAAAATTCATGCAAAAGTGAAGGTCACTGCAAATTGCTCTCTCTTTCAGAATATTTTAGCTGTGTGATAAAATCTGGATGCTTGAGGAATGGCAAAAGAGAGACACGGGATAAGCTGTGAGAGAAAGTGCACAGCCAAGAATACTAAGAAAACTACAAAAGGTGATGTAATCCTTGGTACTTTAKTTGAATAAAAAATAGAAGAAGAATACATTATAAAAACATGTCTTGAATCTGTATTAAGTAGCATTACAATATCCATGATTGATTAGAAAAGTGAGAAGAGTTTAGGGGATTTATATTGCTTAGGGTGGGGGTTATGTGGGTTTCTTGTGCAAATAATGCAACAAAAAGGCTTCAAAGCTTGTATTTTCTATTACTAATACAGAAYTATCCAGCTCTAGGTATTCGAAGATTACTGTGCATTTTTCACCATAGGCTAAAACAAATGTCTTTTTTAAATGGGAGAGTGTCCTTCCTGCCTGACTGGCAAATGGTTGCTTGTGCACCTGTATATCTTGCTCCATTAGATGGCCATCTAACTCTAAAAGATTATGGGTCTGAATATTACCATTAACAGAGACTGAGATTGTATCTCTAGTTGTGTGAATATCCTTCCACTGCCAGAACTAGTCTAGGGCTCAGATTCCACAAACACAACAGTTTTTCAGAGCCCAAAGYGCTGTGCTTCAACATCTTCAGAGAATTTTTAAGTAGAGGACAAGCTTCTTACCCTGGCTTTGATGATGGTGGGCCGAGGATCCAGGATACCCTGCATCTTCCTCAGTGCAGGAACAACAAAGAGATTGCAGGTGACRACAGCTGACACAGGGTTGCCTGCAGGACAAAGAACACTTGGCTGTGATGTGCTCTTGATTTACTCTGAGAAATGCTGAAAGTAAACTCATGTTTTTACAGCAATTTCACTCTAAAGGACTCTACAGAGCTTTCCATGCTATATACTGCATACAGCACAGAATGCAGTGTGTGGCAAGGGGCATGTGACAAATACAACTGTAGAAAGCTACACTGTGGATTATGCTGTGCTCAAGTCCTGCTCTGACCAGAACTGCCTTATGTTTCTCAGGCCCCACCAGTTGCTTCTGGCTTCACTGCCATTGTCCTATGCCTACGTTTGTCTGGGCCTGGGGCTGGGTTCATTGTGTATGGTTACTGATTCTACTTCACAGGGTGCTTTATTCATGACAAATGGTTCCCAGACACCAAGGGAAAACTAACTTTAAGTTCCCTAACAGAGTGGAAAAATGTTTTAGGACAAATTCTTAGGAGAATCCTACTGATTTATATGTTTTCTGTTGACTCACAAGAGAGGTGYATGACCACCTGTCAAACACCACTGTCTTACTTATCTGGACTTCCCTAGATGACAGTTTTAAAACAAATACTATGATCAGACAGATGCTCCTTTGATCTCTCCCCTGGAAGAAAATGTATTGCAGGAACTAAAACAAGAGAGGGTAGAAGCACTTGATAAATCTAAAAACCACCAGCCTCTCAAAACCACCAGCTTCTCAAGAATRGGATTCCTTGTATGGTCAAAATTCATGGAAAGCCAGAGCAGTAARAATAAAATAAATTCCTCCTCATTAAGAAGGACAGAAATCCATAAGGWAATGTTTATTCTGAATGAGTGCCTTCAAACGGCCAGCGGTGCAGCTGTGCTGCCCCCTTTGGTCTGACAGTATGAGAACGATAAATAAAAATATTTTCTGACATGTTTCTTGGTACTTCCTCATTTTTATTTCCATTTTCAGTGTGGAGAGTGGATGCACTGACTTGCACACACAGGATATTTATGGTGAARGTGGAGGGAGCTGCAGGAAAAAGCACCCCTGTAAAAAATGTAAGGAAATCGTTGTATGGAAGAAATCCTAAGATTTGTACCAGAAAATTCTGAGGACAGGGAGAAAAAAAACTCCTTAGCACATCCCTGTAAATCCATCTCTTCTGGAAATTTCTGAGAAAATCTTACAGGCACTTTCCTTAGGGGCCAACACCAGGCACAGGTGCTTAGAAGTGTTGCTATTCTGTTTAACGCAAAATACTGCATCTTTGTACAGCAASAAAGATAATCCACAAAACATCTTACCTGGCAGCGCAAAGATTATTTTTCTTACACCGTCAATATCCAGAGTTGCAAAAGTTGTTGGCAGGCTATGGAAAAAGAAAGTTATTTAATATCTGCATTAGAATTTGACTGAACATTATTATATTATTTAAAACATTTGGARAAGAAAACAGAATGGGACATCTCTCTCTCATTAGCACCTGCTGCTAATTCCATACTGGAGCTATAATCCTCTCTTTGTGGTGGCAGAATAATTACTTTTTGTTGGTATTAAACTAGAAGTTTTAAGAAGACAAGTTTRCTAATTCATATTTACTGGAAACTGAACTCTCATGTGCCATTTACCATCAKTGGTAAAATCTTCCAGTACTTTCTTCTGGCAGTGCAACTAGACAAGATAACCTTACATGAGCTCAGCAACTTTCAGAGMAAGTGGAGGGATGGTAAACCCCAGGAATCACACTGCACTCATGAAGCACACCAAAATACAAGCATACAACAAATTCTGACTTTGCTCTTGGAACTTACTCAAGGGATTTTTTTCCTAATATGATAACCACAATCTGCAATCTTTTAAGATGCACTTAAAAAACCCCAAGACACAGTATTCACTTTTGCACTACAGCAAAAAGTGYACTACAGTGAAAAAGAGAGTGTTTACATTCTCAGTAAGATCAGAYAATCAAATGTTTTGGTAACAATAAGAAATACCTTTCTTGTGGCATAAAATGAAAAGGGACATTCAGGGGAAAAAAAAAAACTTCTTCAAGTTTTTCTATCTATTTATTAAAGTTTATTGCTACAGGTCTACAGAGGGATCAGCAGAAGAAAGAGTGTTTGCTTTCAAGCCAGAACYAGAATTTAATACTCTGAATTCTCTGAATCAAGTTATCCATTCTTGTCAGCAGCAGAGACTGGAGTGCAGATCCTGCTTCTGGGACTTCCCTACATCAGTTGTAGCAGTACCACAGAAGCAGTGAGCAATTTCCACGCCTGGGCTACATCCACCACAGGAAGAAAGAAGCTTTCAGCTCACTCATTCCTTTTGGGGAAGGGAGGTGGTGGTAGGAGCAGCACAGGCACAAAGCCCACACGCAGTTCTTTACCAGATTGTATGCAGAGACAGTAAAAGAATTTGTCTGTTTTCACAGCAAACACCCACRTGCAGCTCTGCTCCGTGACAACAGTTCTGGGCTAGAGGGAATCATTCTGCAAAGCTGTGCTTGATTTTCTGTAGCTGGACCATTCTGACCCAGCTTGCAAACAAACTGCCCTCCACAGGGAGTGAGGCATAGCTGCAGACATACTTCCACTCCTGTACTGCGAAGAAAAGGGAACTSTATTTTCAACACATGCAATTTTCATTCTCTCTACAAAGCACACTTCCAGACTCACTGATGAGCAGTGTCACAGCACAGGAATGCAATGCTGAAACGGTTTTCTGAGGCAAACTAAACTCATAAAGAACTGTGCTTACTCTAAAATTACTACGTTCAATATGCCAATAAGACAAAGCTTTGTAAATTAGCTGTCATTCCACCTCTCTCAAGGAACTGCTTATAAGAATATAATTTATACAAATTTGGAAGTGAAATGAGATACTCTTTAAGCAAACTGTCCATTTAATGTCCTTACATTTCCTATTTATTTCATGGTAATGTCAATATCAGTGTTAGCTCTGTGATCACACTGAATATTGTGGCAATGTTTTTTATCATGCTGGTTTCCCACCAGTCCCCAAACGTGATTTGCAACAGTTATCAGAGAACTATCTCCTACTGATAAAAAAATAATCTCTCTGTTCCAGTTAATTTCACCCATAAAGATATGACTAATCTGACAAGCACTGATTTTGCTTCTTTTCCCACATATATCCATCCTGTGATTTGCAGTGTATTTGGTAAAGTGAAATCTACTGTAACACTTCACTAGGATATTTGGCCCAATATCTCTATCTAGGCTGCCTAAGCAGAAAGATTTCTTACCCTGGTTTCATAAAAACTCTTCCAAAGTGAATCTGTGCGTGAAGGTCAATATCCAGCACCTGTTTAAGATAGTCCTGTTTAAATGAAAAAAAAAATAAAATTAAGTAACATCAAAGTGGCTTTACATGATCTAAGCATTCAAAGTAATTAATTAATATCAAGTGAAGATGAAAATTTGCATATCCTGAAAGTGCTACAGCCCAGTGGGGAATTTCCAGTATTTGAAAGAGTTTTTGAAAAGAAGAGATAAAGAACAGACTAATTTAGGTGCCAACTTGACTCCACAAGGACATATATTTCCTTAAAATTTATCTGCAGCATCAGAAACTTAGAGCACCTTGCAAATACCTATTATTCCAAATACCAAAACATTCTCTATGTCAAAGACAGAAAAAACCTCTATGGTTCAAAGTTAAGACTTGAAATGATCAAATTATTTAACTTTTGCCATGGAAGCTATCTAGTTGCAGATTTTCAGATCTCATAGTACTTTTGAAATCAATACTGTACTGTAGAAATCATAGTTTTCCARGATACTGTCATTTCTGTAATTCCTTGGGTCTAATGGTCTAATTCACAGTGGTTGGGTTTAACATTCCTTAGAAAGAAAAAACTTTGGATAGCTTGTGAATGAGTTRAATTATTTTGCACAAACACAACTGGTCCAGTTACTAAAATAAATTTAGTTACTTGCTTAGTTTCTATTGAAAATTGCTGTGCCTAAAGATTAGTACCCTATCTATTGTGTTTAGTGAGGCTAAAGAAACAGRCCCTAACAGTCATCTGTGAAGACAGACTTTCAAAGCAGTAAATCTGAAATTCTCTTGCAATTTTCCCTTTTGTGTGTGTGTGTGTTCAAATACTTGGAAAGCAGCAACTCATTTCAGCCAGGCATGAACTCACAGCTATTTCATTAAAACCATAGGAAGTGCMGTATGAGAGGGCACACCATCATTGGAATACAGAGCCTTTATGCTGTTGCCTCAAAATCAGACCAGAGAGAAATTTGCCAGAAGCTCTGACCGTTTGTAATTCAGCAGTCCAGCCACTTCTCAATGTTCCTGTGTCTGTACTATGTTGCCACATTTCCAGTTTAGAGACCAGTACTTGTCTTTGATTATTTTTCTAGGAAYAGTGAAGACAATGGGAGTAATTGAAAGCAATTTGCACTGGTTTAACTAATTAKCCATTTTCATTATGTATCCAACAATATGATTTCTACTCAGAAAAGCAGACAAAACCAGCACACATTTCCCATCTCCTAATGACTGCCTTTAGTATCTGTTGGTTATAAAAGATGTTTATTTTACCTGMCAAACTCACAGATTCAGCCTGGGATCAAAAAGTAATCTGAGTTTTCCTTCGCATAAGTCATGATTAATAAATGTCCTGCAGGTTCATCTATGCCCCATCAGCATCTGTGTATCCCTATTTTCTTTGATGGTTTTGGCACAGGGATTATCAACAGGAACTCAATCAACAATTCTGTTAATGATTCAAAAGGCAAATATATCAGCTCACTGGGTCTCATATGTATTGCCTCTGAAGGACTATCAGGGGCAAAACGTGATAAAACTATTTTTGTAACAGATAGAACTTTGGCACATTCAGGAAACAGATGTGCTGAGTAAAGAAATGCTATTTATGTGCTCAGGTTGCTTTCTGAAGTACTTTCAAAGTATCTTAATTCTATCTACATTTTGCCTGCTCTAAAAATAAAGTCTGTTGCCTTCATGTGCTATTAACCCAGCACGTTCCTCGTCTACACAAATAATTCCTTAAAAAAACCACATTGGTAAATCATATAAACAYTAAAATCTTCTCTGTTGTACTGTGTTGTACTATAGTACAATAACAAGAACAAAGGGAATGAGCTTTGAAGACTATTTTAAGTAATTCACATGTAAGTGTTCCAATAAAAGTAAAGACCCTTTTTAAGAACCATTAATACAAAGGYAATAGCTTGGACAACAGATCTGGTTTAAAATTACATATAGTGGAACTTAAATTTTAAAGTTAAATTTTGCATACCTTCTCCCCCATAGATACACCTCCTGATGTAATGATCACATCAGCACGGCTGATACCCTCATTCAGTGCATTCAGTAAATCATCTGGGCTACAGGAGAGAACAGGCAAGCAGATTAGTGGCATGGAATCATTGTGAGTTGTAATATAAGTCTGTGTGCACACATACAGATGCCTATAAACACGTGTTTTAAGAAAATAAAACAAGGTGTTTTAAGACAGTAATACAAGGTCCTTTCCTTCTTGAGATTCCACACTGTTCAATTCAAACCAAGAACTGCAATCTCATTAAGTGAATGCCACACTGCTTGGCACCTTTCTGTCTAAGCTTGAACTTTAGACTGTGACTGAAGAATGCTAATACAAGTGTCTGAGCGTATGCAATCGGCACAGTAGGTAGTAATATGAATTGTGACTTAGAGGAACTGACAGGGCTAYATAAAGGGATCTGACACATGAAAATTACTGACCACCTAGCAGGGCTGCAGTACTACCTGTCCAGCTTATTTTATGTGTGCAGAAATCGGGGTGAGGTTCCACTTCAAACTTTGATCAATGAAAAGTGGAAGTAAATTGTTTATCTTCTCTGTTAGAGGGCTCTGCAGCAAATCCACCTGTACATGCACTTCAGCTTGCAAAAACACAATCCATCCTGTTAAAAAGTCTATTCACCTTCAGGAGAAGCAATGTAAGGGGGACTATGATACTCTTCCACATAAAGAGTATAACTGTGAAGGATATTGGTGTCCTAACTCTTTTCTTTCCATTTTAATTCTAAACTGGAAACTTTGAAGTGAGATATCTAAGAGYAGTACTGATGCCAATACAGAGCTTCAAGGTATGCAGTGGAGAAACTCAGTAATGCAACTYGCACAGGTCCAAAGGCATCAAAAAGAATTTCCAATATATTAAATTCATACTTTGCATTTAACATTTGTGAACTGACCAGAAATCAACCAATTGCTATGACTGTCTGCAATGTCTCTTCAACAGTACGCTTTTCACTTCAATGATCCTGAAAGTTTTCCATGGGAGGCTGTTCYTTCTTAGAATGCAATTGGAAGAATGGGCAATAATACCATTGMCTGTGTAAAGGCCTTCACCTGGAGTACAGCACCTCAGGTAAATGCCATATTACAATCACAAAATGCCATTGTGGGTGATGATGGCTTTGCAGGCTGAAAATGGCATGTGGGCTGTCCTTTGGGAACTTTGGCCATATTTCACTCAAAAGCAGAACCACAGSAGTAATTTTGAAGTGAGAGCCGAAAACAGGAAAATCAGGAATATTATRCAGTTCTAGTTGACCTTTCAGAGACTAGCAGAAACTGTGTTTCCAAATGTCTCAGAAAGAAAAATTCTTTCCTCTGAGCATCCTTTCTTTGCCCATGGTTCAGTGAAATATAAGCAGCAGGTAGCATGACATGGTGTTGCGTGCACTACAATTTAAGACACAAGAATGACTGAGCTCCCTCACTAAGCAGACACCTGAGTGCATGGAACCTTGAGACAGCTCATCTCTTCACCAGAGAGCCCTCAGGTGTCCTCTACCCTGGGAATGCCTTACAGGCACAAASACTCAGGACTCTTTCTCCACTATGTCCAGTGACTGAAGCAGCATGTTCTTTGGTGTCACAGTGTAGTCATCCTGCACAACTTCATTATCTGTGCTGGGTTACAACCCCTCTCTGGATCAGATTGCTTTGTAAGAGATAGGCAACAAGTTACAGCAGRAAGAAAGACAGATTGCTTTAGACTGCAATCAATAAGACAGAATTATACACTAGCCCTTTTTAAAAGGAAACAGTGGCTGCAGTATTGTGGCATGCCATCATGACTTTTGTTTAGGGTACTGGATATCCTGGATACTCTTAATGGCCTACAGTGAATGCCTAAACTCTGTTTTCTTTGGCAGAAAATATAAAACATGGGTCAAGCAAAACCACCTCCTTTGTTCTTTAGGAAACCGAGACATTTTATCAGTTGCCTCTTCTGAAAACTCAGGATCATTTTCTCCAAAACCCAGCACAGGTCTTCACTAGTCTTTGAAGGAGAGTAAAAAGAAGCAAGTCTGCTGTTGGCTACTTCTTCACAAYCCTTTGTCTCATACTGATCGTCTAAGTAGGATCGGTATGTAATAAGGTATAATTTCAGATTATTATAGAGTTTGTAACAGGAAAAGTCTCTCAAGATCTAAGTATTCCCTAATCCTTGCCAATGAGGCTGCTTGGAATGCAGCAAGGAATCCATATTCATTACACAGGTCGATATTGCCATTCCTGAGGCTCTGCAGTCAGACATACACCACTATCACCAGCCTAAGACTTGCTCTCAGTACATTTTTCTCATTAGCTTGTGATGGAACTGAGTATCTTATCTGGAGCTTGCTGCAGGCTGTTTCATTTTATCTTGTTTAATTATTTAAAAGTTATTCATAGGTAGCAAGGCTACCTGTCTGGGGACATGCTAATTCTGGATAATGAAGTGTGGTTGCTTTTGGTTGTCGTTTGAGAATAACGGGAGGAACAGTAAAAAGGAAACAAATACATATTTAATTGTTATTGMAGGTAAATAGAATGGAAATGTAGCTACTTACATATGGAATATATATATGTGATTGTATATACATAAAATCACTTAATGAAGGGAAAAAAATCAATAAACTCCCCCTGTCCTCAGCCCAAACTCAAACCAGGTGAGAACTCAATCCACATCTTTCCAGACTAGTTCATCATTCAGGTATTTTTATTAAAAAGTTGARTATTACTGGACTTGGTGCATTTTTAGAATTTCCAGTAGAATGATCTGTATAACATACTTTTCCTCACAACTTTTTACTCTTTTCTTTACCATTTGTATAATGCATTTTTAGTGATAAGGAATTAAAAAATTCTCCCTCTAAAATTTTATCCARCCTATAGCACTGCATATCATCTTTAACATAATGTATTTAATTCTTCAAAATGAAAGATGTGACAGAAATTTTGTTGTAATAAACAGAATGACTATGTTAGTTTGGTTTTTATTTTGAAGAAAGGAGACAGAACCCTTGCTTTTGCAGGAACTGTCTCTCTTTTTGCCATTTTTGGCAGACTTATTTTTGTCACTCAGGTCTGCTTAACTTTATRTTGTACTTAAGGCTGGTAGTTCAACGACTCTGCAATTAACACCAAACACTCTTTACAGGAGTCACCTGTTGCAATTTTCAATCAATTCTGTAGTGAACAYTTTCCTTGCCTTTCATGGATTTAATGCAGTTATTACTCAAATTGCRTATGAACACTTATTTGATATAACACATAACAAGATACTACTTCTTGTTTCATTTGTTGTGTAACAGTGAGCAGCAGCTCCTTCAGATTGACATGGAAAGGAAATAAATAATGAAAATTATTGAATACTGAAAGAATAGACAAGATAACTTTGGCATCTGAGCATAACATGACAAGGCATATTCTAAAAGGCATGTGACAAATTGCCATGAAGCTGAGAAATAACACTCACTGTTTGAGCAGGTACAAATCAGAAGCTACATTCTGAAGCCCTAGCCATTGCTAGGGGCTGGATACTGGATTAGCCAGACTAATGGTCTAATTTACTATGATAAATCCTTTCAAATATCTTGTCAAGGTGCTCCTATTGGATTTTTTTCTTTCATGGACAGAACTGTAATAGGTGCTCAAATATAATCGTGAATACCTTAATCAATGTATAGTAGATTTTGATGGGAAGTCTCATTTCCAGATGGCAAAATTATTCTGTTTCATTGAGTGATTTTCAAAGTAAGAATGACACTGTGCACAAAACAGAGTGTGCTTTTCTAACATGCTGCAACTTATTAAAACAGTTAGATGTTTCAGATCAGATCTGATCATCTTTTGTAAACACCTTGAAGAAAATTTGTTCTGTAAGGACTGCATACAGTTTAGGAAACTATTAATATATATAAATAAGGAACAGATCCAAACTTTCTCTCAATACCTAGAGAAGATTGTGTCTGCACAAATGTTATGTGTATTGTACATACATTGTACATTTCTGAAGCTGCAGACACAGCAATTTGCATAAAGAGTGAATATATTTTTAAATATATCTTTATATTCCCTGATAATTTTGTCAGTCTAATAAACAGAGTAGCTACTATACTACCCCAATTTCCTGACCCTCTATATCCAGTTTTATGGAACAGGAAATTAGTTGGAGGGTAACTTAAATAATGGCAGCAGCATGCATCCAGTAAGCAGATGCATAACATTGCAGCTGACATTTGATTTCATTGATTTGAAGAGAGGACTTGCAGCATGGCAGTAGAGTAGGACACCTTCTGGATTAATGAAAAATTTTGATTCTCAGAGTTAGTTTGTGGAAAACTTATTCAACACTTGAGCGGTCAAGTGAGCTGTCTTTGAACTGAAATGATGTATCAGAAAGCTTAAGAGCTTGAACAAGAAAATGATGCAASCCTCATTAAAACAGACATCAGCCATGTAAATTTTCTCATTTCCACTCTCATAAGAAATAGCTACATTATAGTCAAGACCAAAGAATTCTCTGTGTTTTAAGTGCCATTTTGAAGTACCCTAAATTACAGTGTAATTTTCTCTTTCACATAGAAAGCAGTGTCTGTTAACTCACTTTCGCTGATTATTGTTGTGCTTCACTGTCATTAATTATAAATCTCTCAGCTTTTTCTGTGATACAACCCTTAACAGCAGCAGTTTGATACATGCAATTAAACTGCTTAGTTTTATAATTTAGTTTAGAAAACAAGTAATAGCAAATGTTCAAAAAATCACCTACCACTCYGCAGTAAAATGAGTGATCCCTGGTAAAATCAAACTGGAACCTGTAGTTAGAACYGACTTACCAAGACCTTGTCACAGCACAAAATCCGTAGTTCATTATTAATTTCCGGGATCATTTTCACCATGTTCTTTGCCACAGTAGTCTCATTCATTCAATGCACCCTCATTACCTGACAGTCATTTCCAGTCCTTGCGTTACCATTGGGTGACTCACAGAAACACTTGTGATTGTTGTGTTTCCCTAGGCAGCAGCCTGGGCTGTTACAAACCCAGGCCTTCTGGTAACCTGAACTTGCCAAATGAGTGCATGCACCATCACACTCAGCACTCAGCCCTGTGTGCTGTACAGGGACACAGGACACAGMCACAGAGATACACATGCACCGTAACGCACCAGTTGCATGCACAAGTGTCTATTGTGAGTTCAGAAGCAGAGCTGGCCAACCTTCCCTGCCCACTGTTTTACTTTATTTGACAGTACCTCAGGTATTTCAGTTCTATGCTGAAAGACATGAATCTTCACAGATTCTGAGGAGCTACAGATTCCTGGACACACAGTGAAAACAGAAATGCTAGCAGTGATCCCACACAATCACACTAAAGAKGAAAGCAGACCAGCTGCTCTCTAGACTACAGTAGTTGACTGTAAACTTCAAAAGTCTAAGTGCTGCCTGGAGGTGCCCTGAGTTTAGCACATTCTGGGTATGTCCCCACAAACTGGCAACAGTGATTTGTACTACTTTTGCATCTTATGAGCTCTCTTTTCTCCTGAACAGATATCCCAGAAGAACAGATTTAACTGAAGTACAAAGGCCTCCTAGAAATTCCCCTTGCATGCAAAGATCCCAATCAAGCTTCTAGTTCTGCATCTGAAAAAATCCCCAACCCCTCCAAAATAACAATGAATTTACCAAAGTAAAATTTTCATCAAATAACCAACAGATTACTTGTACTCAGAGATCTCATCAAGCTCAATGATATTTCTTCTTGAGGAAAGATGGAATATGGATTTGATCCTTTATGATTAACTTTTTTTTTTTTAACTGCTTTCATTCARTTAAGGTGACAAATTTCAAATGGAATAGATGAATGCAGCAAGGCATAAAGACAAAGTCTGTCACCCACTTCTCACCTCCTGGCCAAGAGGATTATTCTGCATGTCAGTTATTTGCAGGATGCAGAATGGTGAATAGATGCCATATTTCCAGCCAACTAAAATCCACCTTCTGTAGAATGTAATACTGAATGTAAATTGATGAATACATTTCAATGAATGTAATTCAATGAATGAATATTTGAACGTAATAAGAATTCTGTGTTTTGACTAGTACAGTTTTGAAAGCAGAAGAAAATCCAGTTTTGATGGTGTATGTAGTAACATATGGACACACTTCTGAAACTGTATTTGTTTCAAAATTCTCAAGAGCATTTTATCATGTTCTCACAATGTATCTTCCTTCTACCTTCTGTGGTATTTCCTTGGATCACTCTGAACAGGTGCAATATGTTTTCCCTAGGAAAATAAGCCAGCTTGTGAGGAAAGCTGGAATGATTRCAGCAGCTTTTGGTTTGTTCAACATGACTATGTTAAGTTCGGTCTATTTGACAGTAATACAAAAGAACCTGTCTTTGGTACATTTTGCTGTTCTTTTAATTGCTGCTGCTGCAAATAAGAATGTTGTTTTGCAGAGCATTCYTTTTCATGTTACATTTATGAACTCATAGAGGTTTTGATTAGAGACCTGCAATTMAGAGTTCAACTTTTTTTCTGAAGTAACTAYGMGACCTGTCTAATGCCTTCAGTGYTTTTTCTGTAACTGGATGATAATATATTTTCCTCCACTGTTTCCATGACCTGCTTCAGAAGACTCCCACTCATATACATGCCAGAATGAAAAGAGRTCAGAGAGGTCAGAAAAACAGATAGCCATAGAGTGCTACAGGAAAAGTCTCATGTACAGMAGCCAGGTGTTTATGTACTATGGGCACATTCCAGAGTGAAGGGTCCTGGATCACATCCTTCTCTGATGCTTGTGTACATTCATCTCCAAGCACTTCATTGTRAAATGTAATTTTTTCCATCAATGCTGAAAGAACAGGATCAAAGCACTGATAACAACTGTCCTCAGGTACTGTGCCATTGTACTAACCCATGAGCACTTAATTCACTCTAAATCCAAGACAGTGTGTGTCCTCTGAGTGAAAGAAGCAGCCTGATAACTGCTGGTTTCCACTAATTAAAAAACTATCCCTGGCTATTTTGCTTACTGAGGATAATGAACCTTATCAGTACACTCACCAGAAATCCATTAGTTTTTCTAAGAAATTGGATGGGATTACACTGGTAAAGATTTTTATTTTATCTTCCCTCTTACAAAGGAAGGGAATCGATATGGATTCACTGAAAAGTTTTCACTTTCAGAATAGAAAATATTCAACAGTGGTAGCTGGGCTGAAATAATATGACTGTGATTACATCCCACAATACAATAATCAATGCCAAAGACATTGCTCATCTGTAAAKATGTCAGTGCACTGGTGAGGGCAACTGTGATTCTGCAATTATTTTATTTAGAGCACTCATGAAATATGAGCATTGGCTTACATTGAYACAACTGAAAGTAAAATATATGATGGATGTAATTAGTGCCAGTTGTTTATATATAGCAAATAGTATCATCAAATCKGACACATGGTGAAATGGCACTGTTCAGAATTTCTTACCTTTTCATTTCACTTTAGCTTTAATATAAGAATAAATTGTAAATAAATTAGAAAGGTATTTTAAGTAAACCCATCCCCCATGTAAACTGGTGTAACTGCTATTGATCTAYAGTATGGATGTCTTTATGACAGGTAGAAATGCAGTCCCTAAAAGCAATGCCTCAAAATGAAAGCTTTCTCCAGAAAGCTCCACCTTTTACAGAATCATAACTTAACCACTTGGAAAAATGTCTGTCTCCAGAAGAAAAATTACTTGGAAGTCATTGGAAATGATATGGAAGACACTCTGTCATCATCTGTGTCCTAAAACAAATAGTTATTTTTTAGAAAATGTTAAATGAAGTATGATTTTTGTTTGCTAAAACGAAATACAAATCCGCAAAGAAGAGTCAACTACAGTAYCAGAAACAAGYGAAGAGAAGGAACTGAGAAACTTATCCTGTTTGAGACCAGCARCTCCATTTTTTGACAGCTGTTAGTMAGTGGAAGGAACTAGAACTTCACTTGTGTCTACAATACTGGACCTTATTCTCTAAAGCTCTAAGACGTTTTTAATGCAAAAAAACGTCCACTGCCTTTTCTCCTGCTCTGGAAGCAGAAGCATTTTCTTATTGGTCATGCTTTGGGTGGCAAGGCTTATTTTAGGGGYTGGATTTTGTTGGTGCTTTCCCTCACACTGCTTAGAAGAGCCCAAAGGCTCATTTAATGTTTTAGGCAGTAGCAATGAGGTGTGAACTTGCATGAGGAAGTACAAGTCCATCACCTGCTGGCAGAGTCCATCTTTTAAGTAATTTCAGATAAAGCAGACAGTCTGTGTCATGTTCTTCACATTAATCTAAAATTATTTGAATACTGCAGGTTCTCATAATTTAAGTTTTTGGGATGTATAGTATAGCAAAATGTTCTAGTTGGTTGATAACTTTAGTCCATTATACAAGGAAAACCTAGATTTATTACAACCTGGCTTAGCATGAACAACTAATTGTTAAACAAGAACAAGTTTTTTGAAAACTAAGGATATGGCAGATTGACTCAGTAATGAGAACAGAAACTTGTTTTTCCAGTGTGCAAAGCAAACATTAAGCTACAACCTAATCCTCCAACATTTTGTTACAAAAATGGGCCCATTTACCCCAGTAAGGATCCTTACAGCTGAAGTTTTCAGGTACTAGCTTCCAATAGGATTTTGGTTCTATTCAATTTTTATTTCCTACATGAATGAAACTATAAAAAATGATTTTTTGTGTTTATTAATGGAAGGAAATTTCAGAGGGAGGTGTTTGACTCTCCCTCTGTTATCACTCCTGCTCCTTGGGCCTGTCTGTTCTAGGGGGTAAGTTCTGAAAATTAAGCTATATTATTAAGCCAATCTCCCTAAGTAAGATGTAGTATTTAACTGCATATGTATTTTGGAAAAAATGCATAGTGCATAGTTTAGAGATTTCCTGAATGTTCCAGTTAGCCTGCTTAAGATGATCAGCACAGTAGTGGAAAACCAAGTATGCTGGTATCACAGGCTCCTAGGAACATCCTGAGTTGGAAGTCCAACTTCTGTAATGACTGAAGAATCATTAATAGTGACTTCCTGGAGTTGTACTCCACTACTACCTTCAAGCAGGTGTTCCCTCAATTTGCTCAATTTTTAAAAGGAAAAAGCCTTGATGGACAAAGATGTTTGCTKCTACTGATGAGTAACATAAACATTTTAATTTTATCAATGTTGTGGAGCCATATAAGTCTACAGTGCACTGGTGCATAAGAACTTAACCGAAAAGGCAGTGCTACTTAATGGACAGAATAAAACACCATCTGCTCCTGTACAGCAAATGTTGGTAGAATCCATGCTCCAGGCTCTGCCCTGACAGACACCTGGCTGAGCCTGCCTGTGAGCATGCACGTGCCTCAACGTCCCAAGTGGTTTAAAAACAGTGCTCACCAATCTGGTAGGCCTGTCTCCGCAGTGTTCTGGAAGCTCTGTGTCCCTTCTTCTTTAAAAACATCWGGCTTCCTGAGGGTAAAGGAAGCAGAAGGGGTATAATAAAGAGCCAGGGAAGGAGAGAGTCTCCTGGGGTCAAAGGGAAGCTCTGTGCCCAGCTATGTCCCCCTTGGTGGCTCTGGATATTCCAAATCACCATAGGAAATGCTTCCTCTTTGCAAGGCCAGCCAATGGAAGAGAAAGGGAGTGCCCGGGAATAACTTTCTATTACAGTTCGGATGGGCTTCTCACAAGGAATGAAGAGTAAAGTTAGGCTCAACTGGGCATGCCAACAAAGCATAGTTCATCTTTCTTTGCAGTGTCTATGCAGAAACTTCTTTACTCTTGACTTCCAAACAAAGCAAAATGAAGTGATAAACAACTTGACATTTTGGAAGGAGGACCACAGGTAATGGGAAGATATTTGGAGATGGGCCCCACTGAAACATTTTTACTCACACTTTTAGCTTCTTATTCAGGAAATAGGTCTCAAGGCATAATAACTGTCACCTTCTTGACTACAAGGGGGAAAGAGCTGTAATTATCCTAATTTTATAACTTCATAGTCAATAAAGATGCCACTTCATTCATGAGAAGCTTCATACCCTGCTGCAAGAGGCAGGATTAGAAAAAATGTCCAAAACTGAGAAAACTACTCCTAACAGGACTTTATTTAAAACATTTAATGGTTTGCTATGAATTCCAATTTTATGAAAGCACCATTACCTTTTAAATATACTTCTTCCAAGTCAATTTTTCTGTGAAAAAACTATTTTGAGATGGTGTCTTTTGTAACAGAAATGTGAAATAAATAGAAATTATGTTTTTATACTCTTAAATGTAGGGCAATTAAATGTAAAATGTAAAAAAAGAATCTCCATTTGACATGAAGATTTATAAATATACCTTCTAAAAAACCCTGAAATCAGATATTGAAGATTGAAATGGACCATGTAATGAGTCATCAGTGTGCGACTCTTGAGCCCTTTMTTCTTATCAGCTGGCTGGACAGGTACAACGAAGTCAACCTCCCTCCCCAGCTCAGGATCAGCTGATCCTGCATGAGGCAGCTTCAGTCTGGCATTTCAAAGATCACTTTTGTGCACACACCTGTCCTGTCTGACTAAGGAATGTGAGGAGAAGACTGGGCCAATGTCCCTGCACTACTGTTACACATGCCCACAGTCACTGCTTACAGGGAATCTAAAATCCTCTTTTATCACCTTGTAAATCCATGCCAAGTTTTTCCTCATAGTTCATAAAGAGGCTCTGTGAGATTGAATGCATATTAATGTTAATAGGAACTGATTGAAAAATATTCAGATTATTCAGGTTAAAAGTTTAGATGTCTGTTTCTTTCTGACAGGCTTCACAAGAAAGCCGTTTCCTAAAATGGCTTCAATCCCTCATTTGCTCTTCTATTCATTGCCAGAGAAAGAAGTCAATCTTTATTTCTCAAAATCGGGTCCCTGTGCCATGAAGTGCCACATAAAAGACTTTCAGGKTTCATGAATGATCCCAGCTTCTGGTTTAAGAATCAATATTACAGACAGCAGTCTCAAAAATACAAAATCTTTTCCAGCATGATGTTAAGCTCTRTTGTGTTATTTTTGCTGGTACTGGTCTTCTGATTTTGTGCTTCTACCATGCATTGTCTATTAGAACAACATAAAATTAATTTACTTATCTGAAGTAATATTTAAGAGATTGCTTGMAACCAGGAGGAACAACTCTCTTTTGTTTTATGATTTAGTATTTATAATAGTSTGAGAAGCTCCATAAAATTCCTTCTGTTTGAATAGTAAATCAATATCCAATCTTGCTTTGAAATGAGTRTCAAAGCATTTGATATAGTTTCCTAATAACTAATTACCATCACTGTTAAAATTATGCTTTATTTACAGTCTGAATTAGTTGAACTTGAATATATAGGCATTGCTACTGAAGTAGAAACTATAATCAGTTTATTCTCCATGTGGCTTAATATTATTGGAAGGTAATCAAGTGATCTTGTAAGAATATCTGTTGAACTACGCAGCCTGAGTTCTGGTACGACTTGAGTACATAGTCCATCTTTCAACCACTTAAAAAATTCAATGGTTCTTGTCCTGGGAATAGAAAGGTAAGGCCAAAAATAACCTTCTAATTCTATAGGAGGTTAGTTCTTTATACATCTGCTAGAACTTGTATTTAGATGATTCTTGAATCTTTTCCTAAATCTTTACTTCTTAGGATATAATCCTCCATCCCATAAATTTTACTTAYATTCTTTAATCCTATATATATCAATTCATACTCGGCTATATTAACAATATACTTAACCCAATTTTGTAAGTGATTCCTATTGCTGACACARTGACCCACCTTCAACATTCACCACTTGTTTGATTGTTCTGTATCTACTGTCTTTATTAGTTTTCATTATTTTATTCCAGGGTATTAGTAACATTTCAAGCCACAAAAATTTCCCAATGACTTGAGAACTCAAATTCCTATATATGCTCTAGGCATTAAGAAGGTTGAAATTCTTGTAAGTAAATGATTTGGCCTCTAGAAGATGTTCTCTTGAAAACAGAACTTACATCTCCAAGTACTTTTACAATTGTTAACTTATGCCTCAATAATAGACCATAAAAATAGTAATTTTTATTTTCCTCCAACAAAYAGAGTCCCTCTGTTTTCAAAGACAGGATTTTCAAAGTATTCTGTCCTCTTTATTATCTGCTCTTTACTGCCATGTCCACTACTGAGCTGCAATTCTACAAATGCTAATTCAGGAAGGAGCCCATGCTTGTGTTGAACAGAGGAAAAYGGCATTTTGCTGTGCATTAGCTTTGCACCTGTCACCTCTACAGCAAGAAATTTTACTGCCTGTCACATTATGTAGTTTCCTAGTGGTACAGGAGATTCCCTGGGACTTGCACTGTCCTGTTTACAAGCTCTTTTTTCACCTCTGTTTTGGCTCAGATGTTCCTTTGTGTTTTCGGAGTATTGTATTAGATGAGATGACTTGTCAATATGACAACTTATTGATGATTTCCCTGATGATTTTCATGAGTTGTTGTGAACTATAATAAACATTTCTGCTTGAAAAGGAAAATATTCTTGACAGGGCACAATGAAAGAGAGGACCTCTACATTTTAATCACCTTGAAATCATTACACCATATCCCTGAATTCATTAGGCTATAATCACACTTTATAACACCATCGTTTTTTGAGCAGAACTAGAAGTGGACCCACTTTAGCAAAACCCAATATTATGACATTTATTGTAAGGCCTTTTCTCTAACAAGCATTTTCTTGCAGTCATTTGTTAAATGATACTACTACTACTACTACTACTACTATTACTAATTTTGTTCACAGTATATTTGATTTTACCCAAGCTGGGCATGTAACTGGAGTAGGGAGAGACTAGGATTCTGTGACTGGATTCTGCCTATAACTCATATTCTAACTCATACAATGAAATATATAAGGATGATATTGCATGAGAAATTCTGKAGTTGGAGCAGTTTTTCTGCTCTTCTCCCTCCACTCCAGATGTTCCATCTATATTATAATACTGGCAATTACATGCAACCCTCACGAGTACAAGAGATTTAAACCTTTTCTTTTTTATGTCAAACTTAAAATTGAAGCAGACCAAATCCTTGAGTAAGATATCAGTATCCCTTCTCAACATGAAGGGACTCTTTCAAAGCATTTATTTTAGAGATGTCATAGATTAATGCTGTCACAACAGCAAAGGTGATTTTTAATAGGTTTACCTGTCATTTAGGAGCTCTGTGTCCAACATTATGTCTAAAAGAACACTTYAGACACTTCTGAAAGAACACTAAACACTTCTCATACAGAAAAGCTCTCATAAATGCTGACTTAACTATTCAGATAGATGTCTAAAGCAAGTGAAGATATAATGTGAATTTTCTAAATTTTTCTCCTAAAGAGAGAGATCCTTTCTCTCTCCACTGTGAAATCACAGGCTAACAAATAAAAATGTTGCTGGAAGCAACTAAATATTATACATATCTCTGAGAAAAATGATAAGGGAATTAGAAAATAGGGAAAAGAATGCAGAGAAGGGGAAAATGCACTCATGTAAACAAAGGTAAAAACAGAGGAAATTGAATTCATTACATACGTGATCAAAATTCCTTAGCAAGCTTAATAAGAAAGACTCTCATAGAAGAAAAGCTGTCAAAATGGAAGATGACTTTGTAAAACAGAGACCCACACTATAGATTTTGCTAGGGCTAWACTTTACATTTTAAACAATGGAATACAAAGAACAACACAAATGAAATAATCAGACACAGAAAATATCTTGATAATTAGACTTCACCAGATCAGATCAAAGATGTAACTTATTTTTATCATTGGTTTCCAAAACCCCAAATAAATTCACAGACTATAAGCAAAGCAAATGAAATTAGATGCTTTTAAAATTTGATCTTGTTATTAGGAGGTAATATGCAAAAGTACACTGAAATACCAATTTTAACTGGCCAGTAGTTCTTTTTATTTTTTAGCAAGTGAGTCTGACATTCAGGCAAAAAATGTAAGACACAAGACAGGAAGGGTTCTTCCTTTCCTTCGTTTTGCACTTGTTTCTTGTGTTTGGAGTAGTTCTGGAAATGTATATATCTTCCATTTCYACTCAGAGATGTGTGCTTTTCAAACAGCTTGGCTTTTATGTGCTAGGAACACAAATRGAGAAAATCTTGGCTTCTAGGCAGACATAACTTCAGCTTTATCACATTCCCAGCTGTGTTCTTTTCTCCTATTCCTTTCTTCTAGGATTTCAACTGTAAATTTGATCTATGGGTTTTGGAATTGCTGKTTTTTATTTTGAATATTTAGTGATAGATACACTTTATGAGAACAGAAACAAACARTGACAATCTCAGAAATCATTAAAATGCTCCCAAAAGAAATAAAACATTGGTTTCAAATGAAAATACAACTGTAGGATAAGTCAGACTTGAGTCAATCCAAAATGTAACTTCACATATGATTAATATGCAAAGACATGTTTAAAATGCTTTTAACTACTCTTCAGAAACCCAGATATTCAATGTGCTTCCCAGTGCTTTCACATTCTCTGCTGGAATGTGTTTACATTTATCACAATCCTGGGCTTTGAAGTAGMTGGACAAGCTATTTTTTGTACCTTAACACCTCTGAATGATTTGTATGCTAAAATGATATATACAAATAACCTCTAAGTTTGCCTTTGCAAGTACTACTCTAAAACAATTTTCATGTTTGAATATTAGATTTGCAAATATGATTGAAGAGGATTTCCAGGGTTGTTAAAAACCTTGAACCATTACAGAAATTGTAATACTTTACTGTGCTCCCTATTAGCTGCTGTCTCAAACTCCATTATTGCTTATGGTGTACAGCTAGTGATACTCTCAGTAAAATTTACACAATGAAAATTGTACCAAAGAAAGGAAACAGGGAAAAAACCCTCCATCTGAAATATGGGGAGGAAGAAATATATTAGCATGATACATTTTAAAASAAGTACAAGTTTTAAATTTTTCCTTCTAAAAAGTATGTTTGCCAGTATTTTTACTACACCAGTAGATATTGCAGGCATATGAAATCTTCCTGATTTTCAATGTCTGGATACATATTATACATACAAAATGCACATATACATGAACACACACAAACACACAATCTATGGTTTAACTTCAGTAAACCATAAAACAGACACTGAAGGCTTGTTCCTCTCTTCTAYAAACATGCTAATTAAAGTGTCCAAATTGTATCMTTTGTAACATCTTTCTGGTATGTCTCTTGCATTTGTTCAAGTGCCATGGTACTCAATCAAATCAGTCATGTTAGTCTGAAAGATATGTACTSAAATATTCATATGGGCAACATTCTGTTAGTAGCTTTATTAGGTAATGAAATAACACCATACTTCTTATCAAACTGATTTACACAAACAGATTTTCCTTTTGAGTGAAATAGAACTGCAGATGCATTTTGCTGTAAATATATGGATTGGGTGAAGAACAGCAGAAAAGTTGCTAAGATTGAATCCTCGTATCTGGTGCAAGAGATTTTTAACTAAGTCAACAGTACTAAATTATTCTTTCAAAACTTACTGCAAAGTACACATTACAATTATAGGCTCACTATTTCTATACTGTGAGCTAACTACCACTGCAGAAGATGCTTTGGTAGCATGAAACACAAAAGAGGAGGAAACCAAACATTTAAAAAGAACTCTTACAGCTTCTGCCAAGGTAATCCTATCTCAAGACACAGAGATCATTTTAATAGTGAAGATTCAAATGAATCAACCTCTCTCATAACTGATAGCAAAGCTGCAGGCACTTCCTTAGACTGATATATTTGTTTGCTGCTTGGTGTTCAGCTACCAYCTGACAAGTAAAAAAGGGTCATAAAATATATTGGAAAAAAATATAGAAAAGTAAAAATTTCTCTTGGGCCTTAAACCTCACTACAGGAAACATTCTAAAGGAGAGCAATGAAGCTTTTGAAGGGTCTGGGACACATGTCGGTTGAGGAGTGTCTGAAGGAGCCGGGGTTGGTTAGCCTGAAACAAAGGATGCTCAGGGGAGACCTTATCACTCTCTACAGCCACCTGAAAGGAGACTGTAGTCAGGTGGGGGTCAGTCTCTTCTCCCAAGTAACTTGTGACAGGATAAGGGGGAATGGCCTCAAGTTGCACCAGGGAAGGTTCAGATTTGATATCAGGAAAAATTTCTTCACTGAAAGGGCCATCAAGCATTGGAACAGGCTGCCCAGGGAAGTGGTGGAATTTCCATCCCTGGAGGTATTTAAATAKCATGTAGATGTKGSRRMCWTGGGGACATGGTTTAGTTGTGGACTTGGGAATGCTGGTTGGACTTGATGATCCTAAAGGTCTTTTCCAGTCTAAATGATTCTATGATTCTAAAGTTGTTTGCCATTTATTACTGAGAACTTTCAAGATTATTTATMTTCACAGACTTTCCATGCCTAGGAACAACTCCTGAAGGCAATGGAGTACATAGCTATAGTTTYGCACAACGACCTTAAGTTAAACTCTCCATTTGATAGCGTTGACTTTWGTATCATTGAGACAATATTTATTTGATGAGGACAAGGCTATGAAGAATAAACAAGTTTTACACTCTTATTTTTCCAGAGGGGCTTTTAGGGAAAGCATCTTTTCCATTGGATGAACCCACTGGTAATGCAACTATGTAAGTTGTCATTGACAATAATGTTGATAGCAGTAGCTGTTACTTTTGGTCTGGCAGGTGGTAAAAAGTTCCTCCTACACAATTTTTCTGAATAAAACCCCTGCCAATCCCTCTACATATAGATGGCTCTCAGAAGCTGAGAGACTTTTTGTGGCCATTTTMTTTTTTCTCAGTTACCCAAATCTAGAACCTGATCTCTGGRTATAGTAGTTTTATTTGAAAGCTTTGCTACTTATGTTTAAAGTTTWAAAAGGTTCTTGTAATTATAGAAAACTCTAGAGATCCAGGACATTTCATACCATTGCTGGAAAGAACAGTCTTATGAGTTTAGACTTTCTATGTATGACATTACCACCTGAAACTGGAAGCATTCATGGGCAGGAGGGCTTTGGTATTTATTGCTATTTGGAACTGCAAAGGTGTTTTGCTAGGTTAGAGAAACAAAAATGGTACCTGGATGCAGCGAGAGTATCCAGAAGGGTTTGCTTTCCCTAAGATCACAATGGTGATGTCACATGCCCTGTATGAATACTTCAAATACAACTGCATTTCCTGCAGCCACCATACAGGTTGGTTTAGCTACTGTACAACCATGCAATGGCTGGTYCCATTCATACACTATCTGTCAAGCTAGTGATGTTTTGTATTCAATACTGCATTAGGGAAGACTGGTTTTGAAACTACCTGTTCCCTTATAGTAACCTTGTTGGATTTTGTTACAGRCCCTGAGTGGGACCTTGTCATCAGTCACTGTGAAATGTGGGAAATTCACTCTCTGTTGCGTTTTATTTGTTTTTTTTTTAAACTTTTAACTATGCACTAGGACAATCTGAACCACTCCCGGTCAAACCAAGTCTTGTCAGTTGGTTTGGTACCCAAACTGAGAAGCAAGAAAGCCTGTTCAAAGCCKCTGGATCTCAATAAATTGAGGAAATGCATCATGCTGAGAAACTCAAGCCATGGATGACAATCCCTGCACAAGTTTTGTGAAGGACAAAAAACTGAACACTTCAATTACTTATTCTAGAGCTCTCAAGAGATGTCACTTCACTACCACTGGGAAACAAGGAGCAATCACTGCCAGAAGAACAGAAAGACTGATCAGTAGGGTGCTACTCTGTGGCAAKCAAAGTAAAGACCAGTAAAGTTAAAAGAAAAAAAAAATTCTTCCAYATATTTCTGGAAATATTGAGCAATATGCAGCACTGGGGCCTGCCTCAAAAGACAATTACTCAGAATCTGACAAAATTTTATACTCTAAATTAATTTTGGCATGGAAAATAAAGTCGGAGAGAAACTTTCCTTCTCCCTTTATTGGATCAGTGTAGAACTATCTCCTCTAATGTGTTTTAAGTATAGTGCTTGGAAAGATACTGCAGCAATAAATTCAGTTTGCAACAGTAAATGGATTATCTGTTTCAACAAACAGAAAACCAAATTAAACACCATTAAATAAATTTTCTTCAAAATATTTGTCCTAATATTAGAATAGACTTGTTTATTTCTCTAATGAAAAGGGTGAAATGCTTTCTCCAAGATGTGCCTTGTCACAACACTGTGACACTTGGCAATGAGTGACATTTTCTCTGGTATTTCTTTTTCCCATGGATGCCATAAAGTGCATCGCATGAATATGAAGTGACATCTTTACTAACATGTGGTACTTACTTATCACCCACAATTCCCAAATTGATTGTTGGATAGCCATGTTCTTGGATTGTAGCTAGGAGAGTTGAACGGTTACTGTCCCGAATCTTTCCTGGCAAGAGGTCATCCTCAGGATTCAGTAGCTATAAAAACAGAAACACTTTCAGTCAGTCTCCTTGGAATACTGTGCTTTGTGCAAGCGAGAATTTTCTTATTTGGGTTGGGCAGGTTATTTCTAGATACATACCATAAAACCTTCATATAAAGTGATTTAGTATATTTAGTATGTTTAAATTAATAGATATGTGCTTGTTTAGTCCAATCCTCCATTTTGTTTCATTTGTTTCTATTGGTTCATGTCTGCAAAATGTTCTTGCTCCTTATGAATAGATGGCTTCTAATCTCAGACATTAGCAATCAAAACAAAAACTTCAAAGCTTCACATTTCTGTTCCTCTTTACATGGTTTTAAGGTAACCTCTTGACATTTTTAACCAGATTTAAAAGTATTAATGGACAGGTTGAAATTCATTGTCTACTTTCCAATGAAGATATTTTTAAATACAATAATCTGCACTGGATTAATAGACAGAAGCTTAGTTCTTGTATCAATATTTGTTTTGGATGAAAAGCTTTCTCTCAAGATAGAAGATCGTGGCAATTGCGTCATATGTGTTATGTATTTTGGAAGCTAACTAACAGAATACACATATGTAAAATACACGTTTTATATATATTAGAAATTTTTATGTAGGACACAGAAAGGCAATACAATATTGACAGGAGTTAAATAACAGTATTACTAATAAGAATATAACTGTCAAAATCACAGCAATATCAGGTAGAAAGGTAAGAATAACAAAAAATGGAGCATGGGTAAATTTTATGCTTCAGCTTGCAGCTCTGTTTCTGTGAAGACTTTCTTAGGATGTTTAGGAACCCCACTGTGGGGTCTTTTTCAACATTTGACAAAAGAGAATGTCCACACCAGTAAAAGATCCTTTAATGACATGCAAGAATCTTCAATCACACAGAAGTCACTAACCAGGAAATCATCACCTGTAATCCTTGTAGATCTATGGATTTATTCTTCATTTATGGCATGGTTCCTGTATGCCACACCCTGCTTATGCTATGAAATCTGGCAAGATTCTGTAYACCAGATGACAAAATGCAATTTATTAAAAGTTTTCAAAATCTTTCAAAATTGAACATATTCAAGCTGTATGAGAATACAGCTATTGAGTTAATGTTTGTGTCTGGATTTCAAAAGGTTTGTTTTAAAGCACAGTCAAAACTTCATGCTGCCTTTAAACTTTAAAGTAAAACTGACATTATCTCAACCCACATGTTCTCTTGGTTTTGCTCTTCCTATTCGTTCTTAGTCCTGCTGCTGGAAGAAATGAGAGGGCATAGTTGCTGATCTGGTTCAACACACAACATAGGTAAGATTAGTAAATTAAGTTAATCTTTAGCCTGATTTTTTGGACGTAGTTAAAGCAATTATAAAGCTTGTCYGCCGTTCTACCAACAGGAGAGTATCTGAATTTCAGCATGTGCTACTATTAGAAAAAATACTGAGAAACAATACTTCAGCAAGGCATTTGGTAGTACTATTCAAAGATAGCTTACCTACCATTGACATTGCAGCTACAGAGGAGTGTTGCTAAAAAGAAATTACTCTTCAGTCATGACTGCTAATATGAATTACAACCCTAACTACCCCACAAGTTCTTCCCTGCTGGCTGGAGAAAAGCAGCTGACACATGGTTGGATACATTATCAAAACTTTGGCAAAGATAGTGTGAGACCTGTGAGAAAGCCCCTGAGGGAGAAAACACAAGCCGGTAAGTATGGGTTGATCTTTCACAAAAATAGCTCATGTCAGCATGAGCTGCAGCTCAAAAAGTGAGTCTGCTTGGGACTGGGGTAGAAGTCACTATCCAGAACACTGCCTCAAAGAAAATACAGTATTTCAGAATAAACAATTGTAATTCTAAACAAAACTTTTCTTACCTCATTCCCTGTTGACATTACTGCAACCACTGGAAACTTGTTAACTTCTACTTCAGTTACTCCAACAGTTGCTAAGAGACCAATCTCAGATGGACCCATGTGTGTTCCTTTAGCCAACACACATTCACCTCTTTTAATGTCATGTCCTATGGGTCTGAAAATCATAGCACAGAAAAACAACACAAAAGAGAAACAGAATGAGACTCAAAGTATCTTTCCTTGATTTGTCCTGTTCCAGGTGAGGAGTGCCCGTGAACGCTCATTAGTCAGACTGTCAAAATGTCAGTACTACTCATGATTAAAAAACTACTTGAAAAATCATCAGCCCTTCTATTCCTTACAGGGATAGTTTAATAAATACAGACCTGATATCTTGGCCTGGTCGAGCTTGCACCAGGATTCGAACCTCCAGTTCTTCAGTGCCCTGCAAACACAAGGACATCAAATACGGTCAGCTGAGCTATTCAAAGAAGATTAACGTTTAATTTCTCAGAAGCCTACACAATTTACAACACTCATTACACTGTGACATTATGGTTTAAGCATAATTTTGTTCTCCTGATTTGTTTGTCAAGGTTGTAACACAATGTGTGCTAAAACTGAACAGCATTTTAAGAAATAGTCTTCATGATGAGCTCACCAGGAGAGGACCAGCACTGAATATGTAGTTTTAGTTTCCTATTTTTATATAGCTTTCCTATGTTACATCTGTTGATCTAGTATACTGAATGGACTCGTTCCACTCCCTCAGCCAATTTCAAAGATGGCACTTCAACAAGACCATTAGTCTGGCAGACAGTAGGCCACTACATTAGCAGAAAGGTGGGAAGAAGCTATATGCTGTAGCTGTTGGAGGATTTTCATGTAGATGACTGCACTGGATACTCCAACTTGAGAGCTTTGTATGAATCAGAAAGAGAATCATTTATCTTTTTTATTTACTGTGAACAAGAGACAGTGGCATGCAAAGTCTGATGCATTTCCTTGTTCAGAATGTCAATGGTTTGGTGATTCAGTCAATGCCAATAGATGGCACATRACCTATATTGCTAATATTTAATTTTAAGCCCAGCAAATGGGTTGATGATATATACTCAGCTTTGAGATAGTGCCAGCCTGTCAGGAGCACTAAATTTAAACTTACTTAGACTGGAACACATTTTGTTTTTACATTACCGTGTATTGCTTTATATTTAAATACCTAAAAAGTAATAAATCAGACACTAATATTACAAGACTAACAAGGCAGGTTAATGTTATTTGGAATTTTTATAAGAACAAAGGTATTGTACAGGTCACTGAGACTTGTATCTTTTCTTAAAGGTGATATGGGCCTTGGTTTCTGAGTTCAAACGAAATGCTTTAAACTTAAGCCCCAAAGTTAAAGCTAACGAATGTGTTATTAGAGATTGTGATTCTGTTTACCTACTGTGAAAATTCACACCCCTGAAAACCAGAAAATGATGAATAAAAAAATTTCTTACTTTATCCCAGTATTTCCATATGCTTTTCAGAAGCTTTTATTGCAAATTCTGTTTCTTTTGTACTTGCTCTTTTTGTATAAGAGAAGAGATGATTTTTGGCTGTGAGTGTTCGAATTGGCTGTGCTGGTGCCCAGAATGGCCTTTTGTCCCTCTTACAGCTGAGGCTGTAAAAGACACTTGAGTCTTGCAATAAAAATTTGGAGCAATGGTTAGTTGGAGGATTATTTTATTTTTATGATACTCTGGGGATGTTCAATCATGAAGATTTGAAATTTCCGTATCTTTGATAACTTTTAAAGCTAGATAGAAGATTTAAAGGGAATCAAGAGGAGAGGCAGTAATACATTTTTGAATAATATAAAAGGTCCTATTTAGGATTTCTGGTTTAGAGGAAACAACTGAAAAAAAAAGGTTTCTGAAGAATTCAGCAATCCCAAGTTTAAAAAGCACTGTGGAAAGTGTGATATCTATGGAACTGATGGATATCCAGAGTGCTTAAGGAATATAAGATAATGCAAAGTGGCCAGAGGGGCTTGAAGAGATGTATGGTGTAATGCTAAGAACATCCTTCATTTGGTGTCAGGCAGCATTCTTGCTGTGTATTAATATATTTTGACCCATATCTKAGTGGTTTGCTCTGGCGGTTGTGAMCAGTTGGCATCCACACTGATACACTGATGCTTGGGCTTGATGCAGGATCTATCTCTTGTTTAGGTTGRTCACACTGGCCTCCTTTCTCCTACAAGGTGACATGAAAACCAAATGAAAAACCCTCAAAATGAAAGGGGTGTAGACATGTTTCTTAATGAATTTGGCAAGCTGATGAGAATTTTTCTTCCTGATGGATATATGTAATTCCTTTCAGGCCTATGACTTCTAAGATCATTTGGGAAATGCTTGCTATGAAATTTAAGTACTGCWACCACAACTAGAATTCAAGGAATGAGCTCCTTTGAAAACTAATCTCCTTTCAGAACATTTTTCAGATGTTAAAGCTTTCACTTCAGGTAAATCTCAGCCCTGAAGGAATTCTTAACACTAACAAGAAAAATATTCTTGAAATATGTAGCCACCCAGACAYGAAAAGGAAGAGAAAAAAAGAACATATTAATTAAATGGTACTAATTATCATGAACAGGATTTGTAGAGTAGTGAATTCAAAGACAAGCAGAAACTAAAGAGATCTACCTCATAGTTACAGGCAGGAAAAAAAGTTGAAGATGGCTGACAATTTGTGAAAAAAGCCAGAGTTTAAGCACATAGCCYGATAACCTGTTCTCACAGCAGAGGAGAACGTGTACATAAAAAGTGGAAGGCAGGACAGAGTCATCCAAAGAAGTAGCAAAATAAAATGTTACCATGTGTGATGCTCTGCAATGTGATAGTCCTTTCATGATGAGGTGGGCAATGGCCACAAAAAACTTGCTCAGTAAAGTTAACAGAATGATTAACAAGCAGTGAAGGCAATGGTGTATTTTAAAGAAAGACATAATCTATACATATATAGATTAYATAAAAGCAGGATTGACTCAAWAATTTCTCTGATAGGAAGGACAGCCTAGATATGTAAAAACCCTATGCATTTAATAAGGCATGAGAAAGGATCCTGAGAGTGGTTTTCAGTTTTTGTTATCTTTATCAGTTTTGAACACTAGAATTCATCTGCTTACACCCCAGCTGCAATCACAATGGTGACACTGAGCTGTGGCAAAGTAKAACAGCTTGTCAGAACAGCAGCAGTAGAGCAAAGGCTGATTGAGCACAGAACTATATACATAGTTCATTCAAAGCTGAACTTGGAAGCTGAGTCAATAAGAGACTGTCTTCTTTCCTTGAAGTCTCTCAGATGACAGCAAACATGATAATAGCATCCTGAAATCACAGCTGGGATTCAGAAGCAATTCTCTGAACACAAAGGAAATCTAAGATGGACTCTTTGAAATACACTTGTCTACAGAGAGCTCCTTGGCTTCACAAAAAGCACATTTCCCTATGCTAAGACTGCACATACAGAATTAGTACTACAGTACTCATAGTTCTTCTGTAGCTTTTTTCTGTGGTTTTTTTTTTCTGTGTTCATATTTGCAGCATCTATAAAGTAGTGCATTAGGGTGGTTTAAAGGTAGGCTGGAAAATCTGTTCAAAAACAGGGTTATGTATACATTCTGGGGGAATATGTACCTTACCCATTTCTTGGTTTTCAGAGGTCTTAAATTCAGGAATGTTCTCATTTTCAAGGAGCACAAAGGTCTTTAAAAAAATCTTAGTTGTAGTTCAAAAAAAATTTGGGAGGCACTTACTTCCCCGGTTTCATAACCGAACCTCTTATTCTAAACAAATTCATTGGAAGATGTACAAGATGTATTGTCYAAAATCCACCAAATTCACCTTTGCTGAAACAAGATCAACTCTGATAACACTGAACCATCTTCATAACACAGTTTAACAGAACCCAAGTSATCCCATGGATTTTGCTTCACTTAGTTCACTCTCCCACAGAAAACCATATTCAGCTTTAATTACATCAGCAGTAAACCAATGCATTATTCTGAGATCAATATGTAATTTAAGAAMACTTCTCCCCTTCTAATTTCGTGAGATTGCCACTAGCCTGTATTTTAAAATGTGAATACAGTAGGCATTCAAATAGGACTGTAGGCATGGATTTCCAGRAGGCATTTGCCTTTCACTCAAATTATGCTCTCAAGTATTTCAGTGTCAGCATTCARCAACTTTGAAGAAAAATCAGTCAGAACAGGAAAGTCTGTGGAAYGGTTATCACAGCCTGAAAAAGTGAGAATTGCCACTAGGAACTGATGCAAAAATCCTCAAWCTTCTGAGGTTACTGAAGAGCTTTTCTGTATGACTGTCTTTCAGATTTACAGACCTGTAGCATGTRCCATTTTTTGCTGCACACAAAAGAAAAATGAGTTTTTAAACTKGTGACTCACATCATCTGATTCCCTGATGAGCTCTGTATCTTCCACTTGCACCACTGCATCAGCACCACACGGAATTGGAGCACCAGTTGTAACACGCATTACCTGACCAGGCATCACAGTCTGAGTTGGCTGAAAAATCAAAAAACCCAGAAATTATTCTACTTTTCAAAAAAAAAAATAAAAAATGAACCACTTGAACTTTACACAACTCATCTGAAAGACTGGAATTCATATTTTCAGAATGACTCTTGATATGATGYGAGTGATATCAACAGGTACAATAAACTCCAATTCACACCTGGCTTTATTTATATGGCCACATATTAGGCAGTTTCAGGCTTTTTCTCTTTGTATTTCTATCCCATGAACAACTTTCAGAAGAAGAAATATACTGATACTCAGAAAAACACTTAGCACAGAAAAACAACTGGCTTGAAAATTCAACTGTTACATGGTGACCTTCTGGAAACTTCCCTGAGCAAAAGTCTAGTAGTTCTCAGTACATAAAAATATATTTGCAATGTATTCTGGTCTCCAGGGCTGAAATTGCTTTGCTTTGGTTGTATTTTTGTTCTGTTTTGTTTTACCAGCACACTACACACAGAAAACCAACATATAATGGTAATGTAATCAACTACTTCATTTTAAAGCAGATTTCCTCACCCTGAGAAGCAGCTCAATACTAGTTCACAGAGAATATCTATCTTTGTGAGGGTCAGTTTTGAATAGCCTAAAACTGATAATATTCTACAATTCTATAAATTCACAGGACATTAAAAAGTTTCAGCAGAAGCAGTGCAAAGAATGGAAGAATGTCAGAATAACATGATAAAATAAATCACATGGTTTTAATAACATTTCTCACATTATTAAATAGGCAGACTATTTTAATAAGCATTCACCAAATCCAGAGTAAAACTAATTTGACCATAACCACTTAAGAAATAAATAACTAAAAAAAAATCCTAAAAGAATGAAACCAAAAGAAGTTGATATGATGACTGAGATTTSATTGTTGGCTCCCCACAGCACTGCTGTAAGTCTGACTTATTTAGGCTTTACTGTTATTAGTTAAYATGTGCTACACACAGATCTACACAGCTCAGAGCAACATATTCTGCATGTGTCACACATACAATTCATGTGCAGATTGGCTCAGTAYTCCATATGCAATGCTGGAATACATCCAGGACTTCTCAAACTGTGATAAGCACATATTGGACAGCACATAATTGGCCTGCAGGCAGTCCTGCCCAGGCACTGTTACCTGCTCCTGCCCAGCCAGCATTTASTCCATGAATTTTGTCAGGAGGTTGACAGACACTGCCATACTCTAGACCAGTGGCCAGCATTTCAGCTGCATAAAGCTGTTTGCCTTGCCCATTCTTCKACTCCACCTCAGTACTGCCATAACCTCTGAAAGGTGAGTTTTTCTTTGAAATGTGTGTATTGCAAAGGCTACTCATTGGGACAGAAGCCCTACGAGGAGGCTGGGAATGGTTTGTATCTGGCTTACCATAGTATCACAGAGACCTACATATCCCAAGAAACAATTGAGCTTGGAACTGACTGAATCTTGACCCATCTCTACAGGTAATGGAAATCTAATATCCTCAGAGAAGAACATAAATAAAATGCTATATAAACTTAAAAACCCCACACTTGCCATATGTCATGGTTAGTGTGTTTTTAGGGCAAGATTCATGCCATGCTAAAGTAGGTATATAAACCAGATGACATAAAAATAATACTTTTAAGAAAATGGTAGTTATTCCTCACCCCCAAGTGTTCAAGAAGCTGTGGATGCATGGTAGAGATAGTGCCATTTATCCTAAAGCTGCTTAAAAAGGAAAATAATGCTATCTAGTGTGCAATTTTTATTTTTATGAAAAGTTATAAAAGGCAAATCTTGCCTTGAATTATGTGTTTTGCATACCACTTTAGATATAATCCAAAGGTACATTACAAATAGGTGACATTGTTTTGAACATACTAAGTATTGCTGACTAAAATAACTATTCAAAGGAAGAAAGTATTGCATAAAAAAAATCTCCCATTTAAAAAGCACCACAAAGAATACAAAATGTCTACTACTGCCATAAATCAGAGCCTATGGTGATGAAATGTGCTGTAACRAACCATGTTTTTGGAGTTTATTATTAGATGAGTTAATTTTTTGAGATGCAATGAYTGATACATTTAAACAAATTTATGATACAATAACAATTGCTTCTAGAATTGGTTCTGTTGCTCATATATTTAGTTTTCTTTTTATCTGCTGAGAAYTTGGTCAGATTACTTTATGAACAAAACTCAACCATCAGATTTATGTGTGATTCTCCAGGGCTGTGTTCCTCTATGCTAGAGTCTGTGAAGATAAAGAAATGGTTACTTCTCAGAAAGCATATTAATGTACAAAAATTTCACAGAAGTTGTTTTAAAGGCCTTTGAGATCTCACTTTTACCTGCAATGGGGCAATAGTGGTTTCTGTCCTTTGCCTTCATTACTGTTAATCTACTCAATTTCAGTCACTGAATAAAACCCAGAAATAATCGACTAAGTAAAACCCCTATCTCAGGCATTTTCTCCTGCACATGATTGCATCTCTTTTGTGTGATTTAGAATGATCCATGCTCCTTTCTGTAAAAAGACACAGGTTAATGAAATTGTGGAAAATGTCTGCTTTTCATCCTATATTGTAGCTGTTAGTCATAGTGTCTCTTGCAAACACCTTTAGAAAGTCTTGCAGGAAATGCTACAGTCTGAGTATGTAAGTTTACATTAGGAAAACCATTTCCCCATGGCTGTGTGTTTCACACAGAGGCCATTGTGAATGGYTTATGACCAGTAACCTCAAGAGTGCCCTAACCTTCCCAAAGCAGGGCAGTGTATGAAACCTTTCATTGATACACAATTAAAAAAGGGTTAACATAAACATGACTATCTGGAGACAAAAATCAGAAAATAGACAATTTAAAAATTGATACAGATGTGTCCAACTAGGTTATRTGGCCCTCCCTGCAATTCTCAGTCCATCTTCCTTTCTACTAGCATTTACATAACCTTTTCCCCTACAGGAGGAGCCAAATCTAAATCTATTTTGAACTCCCTGCTGTGAATCAYTCTGTTAATTGGTCTGTAACATGAAAAGCAGAATGTTGCTGCTGAGAGTGACTGAAGAGTGAAATGAGACTGAGGAGCCTTCCAAGGCTATAAATAATTTCTTGGGAAGGAGATGAACCTGAAGATGTGTTTGCCCCAGAAAAAAACTTTGACCAATTATTCTGAGGTCAACAGCCTTGTTTTTCTAACTTGCCACTGGTATTTTCAGAAATAGTCTCTCTCTGCATGCCTCCCTCCCACCCAATTTTTCTTCCTTGCCAGAGAGCCTTCCTATTACCAGTAATCTCGGAGGACAGACTGTCCCTGTAGAGAGACATTTGTGAGCTCTTGAACTTTATAGGAGGGAAGCAGGCTTCCATTTGCCCTTTTATCTTTTGCACAAACCTGCTGAACTGATTAGAATACTGAAACTCTTTAGATCTCTAATGGGAAGTACTCCCCATTAGAAACAGCTTCAGCAGGACTGGTTTTAAGCAACACTGTGCTGTGATATTTAACTAGCAAAATGATATTGAAGACAAGGGGATAGTGATAGGAGTGATAATTAGGTGGGTTGCTCTGCTGCTTCTTGATATTTTACAGCGATCATAAAAAGGGTTGTAAAAATAGTTGTCAGTCTTTTGGATTCTGGACCAATGCTTGAAAATGCAGTCAGGAGGGCTAAAAATACAAGGCATGTTAAAAAATTGTTGAATTCATTAGTTGGCCTTTTTTTTTTTTWKAGTTTAAAGTAAATGTACATATTTTGTACAACAGAGTCATCAATGTAAGTTCACATGAATATCAGTACTGAGAAGGTGTCTAKTATATCAAAGTATAATTCCTGATGATGGATGGAACCTAAAGCAAAAATAATTTTCACAGTGCTCCTTATCTATCATGATTAGCCAAATTAAGTGTCTATTACACATTTAGAGGCACTTCAAGTCCATTTAAAAAAAATGGAATAATCCTGTAACTGGTAATACTTCTGAAACATGACACAACTTTTGAGATATGTCAATTTTACTTGGACTTTTTTGTTTAGCAGTCAAAATGGACATATGAAATCCTCATTAAAACTGACCAATTCCTTGTTTTGCTTGTTGCTTTTTCCTTTCTCCATCATTTCACATAAAAGACACAGAATTATAGGGACTTCAAATACATGGAGAAACATTTTGGATCACCTCATACTCTCCTAAACAGAGGTGGCAGGTGTGATTAAATTGACAGAGTAACAAATGTTGAACAGAGCTGATTTTTTCCCATTATTCCAGTATTAGTAGAGAAATTTCATGAAATTTGCTCTTGAATTTGAGAGCAAGTCACAAAATGTGTCTATTCATGAATGTTTATAGAGCACAGCAARTCACAAACGGATCATGCCTCAACTTGCTTTTAAGATCAATCCACGTATCCGCTAGGGTGCACGAACACTCTTCTCAAACCATTCTCAAACCAGGCTGCTGCCAGGCTTCAAGATTGTTCGGATCATTATCTATCCTTAAAAGCTTCATACAAAACTCTTACATTTCATTATGCAGCTATCAGTGTGAAAAATGGAAGCATCTTATGGAAAGTTATTGGGCTGACATCCTTTAAAAATTTGTCAGCAAGAGGGTGTTAAATCATGCTTTTCTCTGCTTATGAATTGTTGAGCCACTAGAAATCTCATGTCCTCAAACACTGTAGCAGGGCAGAACATTACTGTGTGCACTCCTATCAGACATGTCAGCACAATGCTCTGAAGTATTTTGGGACATCCTTGTTAGTTCCTTACATAACTGTACCACCTCACTTTCTGAAATCATGTCCCAAGGCACATAGCAGGAGGGTCAGTACAGCTGTGTCCTACTTCACACCACATCCAAGACTATTGAATTCTGAAGCACTAGCAAGGCTTGTAAAAAAACAAAGAAAAACTTACAAAATATATCAAAAAAAGAGAAAATAAATTGTGCTCACCTGCTCACCAGCCTGGGATTCCCCTATGATGAATCGATCTCCTGGGCCATCAGCAGCTGTTAAGAGGGACAACACAAATGGTAAAGACTGAACCCAAACAAATGATGGCATTTTAAATTAATTACAGGAGAAGAGCAAAGATGATCTAACATTCAGTTCTTCGGTGTCAGCATGATAAAATTATCGAAGTTCTGAAAWCATTTTCCCTTTTAAGTCCTTTTGAGATGTGTTTATTATTTTGAAAATCACAGCTTCTAGAGAACTGAGTATTTTTAACTGAAAATTTGTGGGTAGTATGAGGTCATGTAAATGGAGACTAGGAGGAATAACATTAATAGCAAAGATTTGAAGTGTTCATGATAGTATTGCAATACTGAAAATAAGGATCAGAGACTACTGATTTAACAAGTCTTCAGGACTTCCAATTTAACAAATCTGCATTTTTACAGGGACAATAAAAGCACAATTACTAATGACATTTAAGATCCCACCTGCCTCAAATGTCTTTCAGCAAGTTGCATTAGTGGTATTATAGGCTTYACCATGATGTAAAGCGTGTATGAAGCACAAGCAACTCTGTCTTTCCAAGCATAGCAGTCATGTTGCCAAGAGTGCTCAAACAAACTAGGCTTAAATGATYGTATTTAAATATGTATTATTATTAATTTAAAATCTGTAGCTGTCAAAAGTTGAATACCTAGAGAGGAAGTCTGATCATTGACAACCTTTATCTCTGATTTACTTCAGGAACCCTGAATACACACCTAGGTAACCTTGTACTGAGAAGAACTGCTTTGAGGAAGGATGCCCATTCAGTCTRTAATGATTTATCACATTGGTACTCGTGCATTGGCTGCAGCTTTGCAGATCATCAACTATGGTCCTTGCTCATGTTTGAAGACTCATAATGAACTTTAAAAGCCTATCACACAGACTAATCTATGAGCTTTACAGTGARCTCTAAAATAAAAAAGTAGAAAAGGATTCTTCAACTAGATATCCTTGAATAATGCACGTAATACTACTGAAAACAGTTGTCAGACTTTCACTGAAAAAAATGTGCTTGGATGATCCAGTAAAAGAAGAGAAAGAAATCCCTAATAGCTAAATTATTTTAAACCTGATAAGATGCTACTGAATTGGATGTTATTCTCCCACTAATAATATTATGGAGTCTAAGTTTATAGATGATACACATGTCTAAAATGAGAAAAGGACAGGGGTTGGGCAGACACGTTATGCCACTGAAARCTAATCCTTAAATTTTTTGTAAGAAGTATCTGTTAAGGTAGTCAATATTATCTCTGCCTAAAAACTTTTTTTTCTCATACCTTAAGGTAACAGGTTCACAAAAATAATTAGAATAAAACAGACTAGACYAGACYAGAATAGAATAGAATAGAATAGAATAGAATAGAATAGAATAGAATAGAATAGAATAGAATAGAATAGAATAGAATAGAACTGCCTGATCAATTCAGGGCTGACCAAAAGGTAAAGCAAATTATTAACAGCATTGTCCAAATGCCTTTGACACACAGACAGGCTTGGGGCATCAACCCACTCTTTAGAAGTCTGTTCCAGTGTCTGCCTACCCTCTTGGTAAGAAATATTTCCTAATGCCACATCTAAACCTTCCCTAGCACAGCTTTGAACCATTCCCACACMGAGGTCARTGGACACCCCGTGCCCTKCCCCTCTGCAGGGAGCTGGAGAGAGCCATGAGGTCATCTCTCAACCTCCTTTTCTTCAAACAAGACATACTCAAAGTCCTCAGCCAYTCCTCATGGGACATTCCTTCCAGCTTTCATCAGCTTTAGTGTCCTTCTCTGGACACATTCAAATATCTCAATGTTATTCTACTTGAAACCACCACCAAAATTAGGGGTTTGTGTATTGGTTCTGACAGAAGATGGCATTCATGATCACTCTGCTCATTCTGCATGTTTACTGAGACTGTACCCGTGCTTTGCCTTACCCTGCAGCAATCAGCTTGCAAGACAGTGTTGGCTTGATCCCTAGGCCCTTGTCACTCAGCATTCTACTCAAGAGTTCACCCTCTTACTTTCCTCAGTGTTACACTACCTGTGTTGCCCTGGCTACATATGCACTCTCTTGCTGCTCTTACTAGTCATTTTGGTCCCCCTGTCTCTCACCACACACTCATCTTGTAGACCTGAAATTATTTTTATATCAAATCTATAGGGAAACTACTGGATTACATCCATTGCCTGGGTCTACAGACAATCTATGTGCTTTCCATGGTTTCAGCTGTCAGTAGCAAAAAAGGTATTTTAATGCCCCTAGAAGACAGTTGGCTATTGTGTACAAATTTCAACATGGTGTTACAATGACTCAACCACTACCACAACTAAATCACTACTAGTATAATATTCAATTCTGTATATTTTAAATTTCCTTCATACACACATGAGGTGAGCATCATTACTCTTACTTCACAAAGTGAAAAGCTGATGCAGAGAGAAGCAACTGGATAAAATTACCCAACAACTAATGGCAAAGCAGAGTGTGAATTCAGGTCTCTTGGGAAACCATATCCAATGCTTGCAATGAATAAAGTCATACAACTAATTTTATTTATATATGGCAGCTGCAAATTTTTTAAAGTAAGATTCACTTCTTTTGAGGCATCTCCATTAGAGAACATTCTGGTAAGTTTTTTTGAAAATCTTCTGATGCAATCAGTATCTGCAACAATTCAATGAAGTAATAGATATATAAGAAAATCCTMATTAAATCTGCAACAGAGGAATAGAAGATGAATGTGTAATTCAGAATCAGATGTTCTGGTATTCTCCTGAATTTTTAATGTTTCYAAGAAATGCACTAGCAACAGAGGAGCACATCTAGGAGCAACTATGGATGCACATTTGCTCATGTACACATGTACCTTTTTAACAGATCTGAACTTCACTTTATGGCCTTCCTTCCACACAGTTGCATTTACCTCAGCAATGATCAGAATCAAACCAAAACCAAAATAACTCCTGCTGGATCCAAACCATGTGAATTAACAGGTTAAAAAGCAGCAGACACTATACTTCATATCTACAAAGTGAGTATTTACCTCTGACAGCATAACCATCTTTTACYGATGCTGGAAATGGTGGTAGATTATCTTTTGCATATACATCTTGAGCAAGGACTCGGCCCATTCCATCTAGAAAAAAGAGAAAAGATGATGCTCTGTGTCATTACAGTGAGTGAAAGGGGGAAACAAAGTTAGCAGTGTGCTCTGGTAGGTGAAATGTATGTGTATAGGACATACAGATCTCTCAGGCTTTTGATTTTTGACTCTACATAAAGGAAAAAAGACTGGAGTCTGAAAGTAATGATAAATGATTTTTTCAAGGCTTTGCTCCCGGTTATGGTGGAATTGCTGGCAGTAGATTTGAATGCCAAGTATCCAAACCCAAAGGTGATAGCTCTGACTYAGGATCAGACAGAAAAACAAGTGTTTGTTTCTACAGGACAAGCTTTTCCCTTAAGATCTCTTACAGATAGGTATTTTCTTTATTTTTCCTTATTTGAATTTTTATTAAATTTATTTTTTCAAAAAATGTAAAATGACATTTCAAAAGTCAATCCTGTGCACAAAAGGTGAGAGGTGATGAATTGAGAATGGTAACTACAGACAAGTTTTCACAAATGGGACAAAGAAGTTTGGCAATAGATCAGCTTCACCTAATTGCTGAGAGCATTTCTGCTTAATGGAGGGTGAGTTCATATAAGTGTCAGGATTATTTATGTAAATTTACACTGTTATAGTTCTAAATATTTTAATAGCTGTTTCAAACATACTCTTTCTCCTCACTTAGCAACTATGACTGATGAGCTGTAATTTGGCTCAGCCTCCCTGTAGAGACTGATATGATTTACTTCACCCTCAGTCAAGTGGCTGGTACTTTTATGGCACCAGCAAAAGCTTTTTTTTTTTAGTATGATATGGAACAGAATGGAAAATATGTAACTTACCCCTTGATACAGTGTGAGAGAGAAAGCAGATTCATTACATGTGTGATTAGAGGTACGGGGAAGGGACACGGGTCAGAACTACTGAGACAGCATGTCTGGATTCCAGAATGTCTAAGCAGGAGAAGGGCAGCTCAGCTCATAATAGAGGCCACTGCTCCTAGGGTGCATAATAGCACAGGAAGGCAATATCCAGCTGAAAGTATGATGGACTGAGAGGATGATTGATTATTTCTGCCAGGAGAATTTGCATGGATACTTCCTTCAGAGATCATGAGGCATGCCAAAAAAGAGAGACATGCATAAAGTGTGTTTCTTATTTTACAGACAGGGAAATCAGTCTGGTTCTAGATTCACCAGGAAGGCAGAAGACCCAGTGCTGTACAATAAATGGGACAGTTTTGTTGAAAAGTGCACCTACTCAATTTGAAAACATTCAGCTCCAGTGAAGCAGTATTATAGTGAAGATTATATTTATGTATTAACATGAAGTGATTTAGTTAGCAATTAATTATCCTAACTATAACATCATTGTACTCACATCCATATGTATTAACTTTCAGCCTGAAGTAATATTCATGCTGCATTGCTCAAATAAGTATTCCAATGAAAATGCAGCTAAAATCAGTTAAAGCAACTAAAAAAGCACTTTTGCAGTGGCCATTAGTTCCCCTGTGCAACCCTGCGTGTCAGTGCCTGTGATACACAATATAGAAGTTATTAGAAAGTTCACAAAAGCTTGTACACTTATACTGAGTAAAAGACACAGACATTTAAATTATAGCATAGAAAAGGCAGCTATCAAAGGCCTAGTAAAAACACCCTTTGTTCATAGATGCATGAAATCTCATACAAAAGTGATACTTCCAAATTTAGCAGTCATGTTGTGCCTTCATTTTGCTTCTTGTCTGCATGCAAAATGACACCAATTAGAGCAAAGTTGAACAGTGTGTTCTTGGCATACTGCCATGCAATATTTGAAAGGAATAAATGGCTAGCCACTAATGGCAATGAGTTTCAGTACAAGGAGAAAAATATAAGAATTATTTGCTGAAGCTGCCTTAGGCATTTTAAATGAAGCAAGTCAGAGGACAATCTGAAGTACATCTATACTCTCTTTTATTTAAGAAATTATTCTAAAAATACAGTTTGACCTTATTTTGCTTAATTGTAATGCAGAAAGATGTTCTGCATTATTTTAATGCTATCAAACTGCCTCTTGTGATGCCCATATCTTTTTAACACAAAATGGAGAATGACATTAAACTCACTTTTCACATGAAGGTATTAGCTAAGCTTAGGTGGTGAAACTGGTATAATTTTTGATTATGAAGAACTTTTTGATTTCTCTAGGGCACAGCAATAAGACAGATCTAGTTCTAGGAGATGATGGATGCTGTAAATATTGCTCTGGTAGCACTTYGGCATGATATGAAAAGTCAATCCTATCAAAACGATCACCACAGTAAATGTGCTGTTCTCAGGCCTAAACTCATAAAGCGTAGATTGCTTCTGCATTATAATTTTATTAGCAATTAAACTTCTGCCTCTTATTAAGTTTCAGAAGAATAATCATAATCACGTTGTCTAAAACTTAACCTTATGTGCCCACAGAGCTATGTTCAGGTAACTGCATTTAGTTGGAATAAAAGGTTAATTGGGGGCTTCATATCAGACATCGATGATGGCATGTGGGAAATACGCTTCAGATGCCTTTGGTTTATGACACTTCTGTAAAACGCTTTAGAACTGCCCATTTATTTTTAAATATGAAAGAGGTTAAATCATCTATACAGACACTAAGCAACACACTTACATGCATGTCAGTCATGTTTTGAAAGATAATTTTAATAATCCTCTCCCTTACGTTAGGAGAAAATATAGATTTGACAGACTACAGCACACCTTGACTTAATCAAGAATAAAATTAGGACTGTACTGGATATTTGTACACCATAACATTCAGCAGCTTTATTTATGAGGATGAATGCTACGGAATATGTTTAGCAGAGTAACTAAATCAGGTTAGTTATTAATTAGGCAATTACCATTCCCGAATTTTACATTTCACTTTCCTTGGGGAGAAACTGTGCTCCTGAAAGATAGTTTTCAGAAGCTCAATATTAATTCAAGACACAAAATCACAAAGAAAATAAACACAACACAATATCACTTTTCTGAATACAGTTTCAGATCTAGAGAACTACATTTTTATTTTCTGAAATTAGATGTATATGAGCAGAAAAATAAATGAACCCATAACTAAATGAAAAACTGGTTCTTCATTGACTGCTTTTTTTCAAAATTGACATCTTTTATCAAACACATATATATGTGTGCATGTGCACACATACACATACACACACATATGCCAATACAAAACAATTCTATGTACTTGTGTGTATAATATTGTTGTGATCACTTAAGAACTTCTGAAAATTAATTTTCATCTTGAGATTTGTATCTGTAGATTAAGAGAATTGAATTTGCAGTATCACAGACATGAATGTGTCCTTTAGGATTATATGTCTCTTTAGGAATGTGTCTCTTAAAGGTTCAACCCTGAAATTTCATACTATATACTTGGAAATCTTGTAGTGCAAAAATAAGTGTATACTACTTGAAAAATAAATTGCAACACAATTTCATGCTACAGTGTAAAAATACGAAGAAATTGTTGGTACAATTATGTGAACATTAAATCAAGAATCTATCTCTGAAGCTATTGTTACCATCACTCTGACGCTTGTGTTTTGGGTGAAAAGGAAGAGGGTCAAAACTGAAGTGACTCAGCAGACTGAGTTCATTATTTTTGAAAGAATAAGAGTGCCAGGAATAACAATACATATGTCCTGGACAAAATACATATGTCCTGAATCAAAACTTCTTTTATGAAAAAATGAATAACAATCCAACAGTACCTTAACAGTGTCTGACTGTTACTTTGATACCAAAATAAATATATGATGCACTTATTTTTCAGGGAGGCAGATGCCAGTCTTTCATCCTTTATTTCAGGAGTTCAGTGCTGCATACATAGCATTTATTTGGACTAAATGTACCCAACACTGCAGATCCTCATATTGTTCACAAAGGGCTGTTTTAGCAAAGACATTTGACTGACAGCTGTCCAAAAAGGCACAATAGTTATGCTCAGGCAGTTACGCCTTAATGCTTTCTTCCAATCTGCACACCATTAAAAAAGTGCCGGGTGCATAYTCCTTGGTGATCCAGCATTGGTGCCTTTCTGAATGCAGGATATGGAGCACCTTTTCTGAAATCCTGCTGCCAAGGCACAGGGGAGCACTGAACYCTGCCTGGAGCGACTAAATGCACASGTGTGGTACTACAYAGCATCTGCTAAATCAGTATTCCAATATAAAGACATCTTGAAGGCTTGTGGTAGCACAAAGATTTGGCAAAGAATATGAAAACTGAACTTTCGAGCCAGAAGACAAAACATGCCATTCAGAAACCTTCTGTAGCTCTCTGCTGGCTGTAGGTCTTAAACTCTGCTAGCATAGGCTGTAGCCTATGTCTTAAACGTTTTTGCCTCTTGAGGTTTATAGTTCCACAACCTCTTTGCTCACCACATTACTTTTTGAAGATGTGGAGAAGGTTTCTGCTTCCCTTCCCACTTCAGATTTACTTGCCAGCATATTTCCTGTCATGTTTTTGTAATGTGCCAAGAACATTCTCCCAGATAATGCCTAGCAGAAGCAAGGCACTTAACCAGCGTTATGAACACAGTATATCAGGAAGGAGGATAGTTTAGCTGAATAAACTTAAGAGGTGCCCTGCTAATTCCTTTTAGGTCCAGAAAATCACTTCATCTACCCCTACTTATTCATGAGAATAGATGCAGTTACAAAGTCACAAAGTCTGATATTTTGCTTGCTGTTCGGTGCTTTTGAGGACAAACTCACTGTATAAATCAAAACCAGTTACTCTTTAATTACAAAGTTTTGATAGATCAAACATTAAAAGGAAGCAAGTAGCAGAAAATTATCACATTCAGTGCAGAATAGAAAAGGAATTRTGTTTATGAGGAGAAGAGGAATATTCTAGGATGACTAGTAGGCTAACTAGAAACTGGAAGAACAGGCAGAGATTAACTGTTAAAGATACAGACATGGAAAAAAAGTGACCTGGAATCAACAGTCCCTTTGCTTTGATCATTAACCTTAGAATGGAAAGGGGCTTAGTGACAATCTCCCATAGTAGGAGAACAGAGTGAACTGATCACAATACAGCCTAGAGCTAATTGGCATCCATAAAAGTCCATGTTACCCACTGAGGCACATTCAGGTTGAGTTTAATGTTTGCTACATGTAATACAACCAAAAGAGAATAATTCACATATTTTATTAAAGTTCCATTACAGACTCCTTCAGGGAACAGCACTGAGTTCAGTTGACATTCACCTAATCTTGAAAGATTTCCCCTACTATTGGTATTTCCTAAAGCAGTTTCTCCTGGAAAAAGCACTGTTTCAGACACCAAGAAGRTTGCCAAATAGGGAAGTAATCACCCTCCTGCTCACAAAGAATCCAACTTCAAATACCTCTGTAATTGATGATTTCTGTTCCAAGCACTGGGGTCATCTCCAGAACTGTGATGAAGGCCTTGTCCATAGATGTCAATGGGAATGGAGACATGCGATGTCTTCTTGCTACCTTGGTAATGTCAACAGCACTGTGACCTGCAGTGAAAAAGAACCAAGTTTATGTGTGCTACAAGGAGCAGATCCATGTTGTGAGGTCCATTTAAACCATTTCACTGAAATTAATCTGGCACTTTGKAGCAAATTAAATTGGTTAGTTATCACTACTGAGCTTTCATGTCAGACAATAGGAAGACACTGTATTCAACTAGACTCAAGAGAGTGTATATTCATCCTTATTTATAATGAAAAACATACCAGAAATCTAGATGAGTGTGAAAAGATTGGTTAATCCAAAACAGAAACCCTTCAAGGTGATGAAGYATTTTACACTGAGGATGATAATCTGAGACTAATTCAGTTCTATGAACACAGGCCAATTCACTCCATTCTGTTCTCCAYAAACATCTCAACATGCTATGTGCAGTGCACAGATAAAGCGTAACAATGGACATTGCGACTGTGAGCCTACAGACCAAAGGTGAGATGGAAGTCAAAAGGTTTGAGAGAAAAATAGAGACAGCACAATGAAATCATTGGGCAGTCAAGACAGCAGTGATTCCAGCTAGTAGGCATCCTACCCATTGCCCAGATTTTGTCGTCACCATAGCAAAGTGTTGTTTAAATGTATAGAGTGAAGGCAGTAGGACAACTTCAGGAAAGCTTACTTTTCCCAAGTACATGGGACATGTAGCAAGAAGATATGACAGAAGTTGTTTGAAAATGAAGCCAACAGTGCATTTGATTTCATGATACTTACTGAGAGATTAAACAAGGGGACAATAAGTTTTGGAGGATTTTAAGAGTGAAGATAAGCAACTGAAGAGAGAACTATTCCAGGAATACATAAACAAGAGTAACAGATACAAACCAAAAGATAAAGACAATTACAATTGCAGAATATCTTGAAAGGATTTACCTAGAACAAGAAGGTATTTATGAAAGCCAGAGTGGATGATGTTCTGTATGTGATATGTAATGATATTCCTGAAGTAACATAAATTACAATACAGAAAGCATTAACAAATAATAGAAACTATTTTTTAATGACATGATTTTGTTTTGCAGTCACTACCCCATTTGTTGCTGCACATGCCTTCAGATTCTGGAAAAAAAAATTGCCTTAAGAGTAGTCTTGTAAGAAAAAATAAGTTAAAAATAGCATGACCATCACACAATCTAAGTCTTTCTTTTGAAGAGAAGGGTTCTCAATTAATTTGTATATACTTGTTCAGCACTAACACATGCTTGCCTCTTATGTGAGAGACTGTTCGCTAATTATTTTTTGCTATTAACACAGTAATTATCTTGCAGAAGAAGAAGTAGAGGGAAGTAAAACTGTCCACCTAATTCTTCCAGAAATGATCCTGGAAGAAATCATTTAAACAATTTCTTTGTGCGTATTTAAAAGATAGCATGATGATAAAAGCAGCACTGTGAATTTGTCAGGCACAAATAATTTTTAATTTACTTAATTCCTTTCCTTAAGACACCAGTTAGCATTTGGAGGAAGAGAGAAACAGCTGATGAGACATCTTCTAACTATATTAAGACTTCGCACACTCTTAAACATAACTTTCTCATAAGCAAACTAGGGAGAAATGATCCAAATTAAACTATTGTAAGATAAAAGTGTAACTAATGGAAAAACTGCATTTCTGGTTTTAATAACAGGGAACTCCGTAGCCAGCTTCCACTTTCAGCTATTATGCCTCTTTTTTTTGCTAACAACATCATTAAACTAGAAAAGGAAAGCATGTGTGAAACACAGTCAAACTTCCCACATTCGCCTCTCCCTAGAGAAAGAAACCATGTCTTAGCAGCACAGTAATTCCTGTAGGTCCAACAGATTCCACAATACAYGATAAAAACATTTTCCTGATATTTTGTTTTTAATTAGAAAATATGAAGGAAAATGCTAAGAAAAAAATAAGTCACAGCAATGAAAGCTGAGGGAATTGTGCGGCAGTGAACAACCTTTATGCTACAGCCACTAGGTACTTTTATGGTTTACTGCTACTTAAAACTCACCGTTAGCTCATTCAGAAACTAGCATTTCACCTCTTTAACCCTTAAAAAGTGATTGAATTCACAGGTTTTGAATGCTTTCAATGGTCCCCAGAGAAAAACCTTCAAATTTGCAAGTCTGTCCCTAGTGCATGCGATTTGCTTAAGCCAAGGGTTCTGTTAAAATCTTCTGAAAAATGCATTCGCCAACACAGATTTTTTTTGAAAATAGATAAAATTTCCTAATATCTGAATTCTTTTTTCCRACATCAAAAGTAACACCCATTATTTCTGCAAGAAAAGCCAAGAAAATAGAGCCTCTTTAGGTTTAACACTAACATGAATAAACTTAATGAAGAAAGGAAGACAGATGCTGGTGTAAGTACTAACCTTTTTCTCTCCTACTTCTTCCTACAAATGGCAACTTGTCTATTAAAGGTATCACAYACGTAAACAGACCCAGAGACAAACAAATGATTTTTTTAAATTCTAAAATTACTAAACTTGTAATTACTTTAATTACAAGCAAATGACATTAAAAAACCCTCAGCTTTACCAAGTTATATTTCGCGAATGTGAAATGTCAGATAGCTCTAAAAATAACTACTTACATTAAGCTGTATTTTGTACAACAAAATAATCCTCTAGCTTTGAAGCAGCTAATTCAATTAGTTGCATAAGGTAGAAAATTCTTGACAATCTTCTCTTTTATCACCAACACAACTTCCTATTCCTGTCATTATACATATATATATATATATATATACACACACACACACATATGGTGGATCAAATTTTAGACCAGAAAAGATTCCCACAACACAAAGAAAAAGAATTATGCAAATGAAACAATACATCATTTGGATCAAATGTAAATTCTTAACCTTTTCATTTTTTGGTTTGGTTCTATGTAACACAACATTCAAATTCATGTTCAAGTATGAAAATAAAAATCATATATATTTGAGTTGAGAATTTCCATTTTCATTGTCTCTGAGTGTTAATTCTTGCCCATAAAACCTGCACACACATATTCTTTACAACAAAACAGCACCACAAACAACAGACCTCTATGTCATTAGAAAAACAACTTGAAAGAATAAATTAAAAGGCAACTTTCCATTAATACAGGAACACTATGAGCCATTTACAGTTTTACCTTTGAACAGGATTTCACTGTCTTAAATTATTAAATTTCTTCTGCAAACCCACTTAGCCCCACCTCTGATCTATCACTTGCTCTCTTCTGAGCAGTCTTAGTTTCTCAATAGAGGTAGGAAGTTTTTGTACTTACTTGCTCTGAGGATGTTCTCCTTGCTGCTGCACCTAGACTGGACCTGCAGAGAGAGCACAGTCTATGAGCTACAGAAGCTAACAAGGATGCAAAATACAGAGACAAATTGGGCAAGCTCCTGGGATCTAAGACAGAGGCTATACATACTTTCAGCAACATTCTTACATACTTTGCATGAGATAAGTATATTTAAGCAGAAGGGTAGTAGCTGMTGGTCAGAATCTGATACGAGCAATTTGATTCCACACCCCTCCCATAAGAAACAAGATGGCCTAAGGACAGTAAGAGAGAAAAATCAAAGAACGGTACTTAAGATTATGTGCTAAGCTTCAGTCTTCAACAGAAAATACACATTTTCTTATACAGTTGTAATTATAGCAGCTCTGAATCTAGGTTTGATGATTAGACAGAATACTAAGATAACTATATAAAGTGATTTAAAATTCTACTGTTGGTATTTTCAGTTATTATAGAGAGTCACAAATATTCAGTTTCAATTGTTTSGATTCTGAAGATGTTTAATAAGAATTCCTTGATGCTTAGCTGCCATTGTGCTATTCCAGATGGATTTGTCTGACTATGGGGAAACTGGACAATTCACAATATTCTAGTATTCTAGTAACACTAAATATTTACAGTTCTATCTGTTTACCCTGTGGATTTAAAAAAAAATGTATTTTTTAAGAGTATCAGTCCTGCAAACACAACACAGTTTAAATTTTATCTATAGTGAAGCATGGATTCTTGTTAATTCTTCTCACATTTGGAAAAGTAGCACAATGTATAATAACCCTGAAGCTGCAAGTTTTTAGATGGACTACTGTCAGTCCAGCTGACTGAACTGGCAGCACTTGAATAAAAAGCATTTTGTGTGGACAAAAGACAAAACTCAAGCTAAAGTAAACTTMATGGGAAAACAAATCTCTGAGATAGTAAGAACGAATCCTTCCCTTTTATAGTTATTGACAAAGGTTTTTTAAATTTCAATGAGAATATTAATAAAGCAAAACTGTGCACATATAGTGAAAGAACTGGAATAGCACAGGTCATGCTGAGGGTGTAATTTCCCAGCAGATTTGTCTCTGCTGAAAAAGCAAAGGAGTGAATCCAGATTATCTTACAGACCTCATTTTGAACTTGCAGTTAGAGAAAAAATGCCTAGAAAGTGAATATGTATGAATCTAAAAACTGATGAAGAATGGTAAATGCCCAACCCCTCAAAAGCTGTCTTCAGAAAGGAAAAACCATTTAAGGCTGAAACAAACTGTGTCCCAGCTTCTAAACCTCTTTCTTCTGTTCCACAGCAGCTTGCCCCAAATAGATATTYACATAAAAAATTTGATTCTACAGCGCAACACAGTCTACTTATTGTAATGGAATAACTTATGAAAAGTAATGTTGCAACTTAGAGTGGGTTATGGTGTCCTTCCCTGAAAAAAACTCTTGTTTAACAAAAACAAACAGAAAAACCCCACACCCTCCTCCCTTCCCACCAAAAGTACTATACAAGAAAACTGCAAACAAAATATTAATGATGCCCAAATTTGGCCCAGAGTTGTTTTACCAGATTTCAAAGGCATAACATCAACTCTCTTTAGAAGAAGTAAATATTTACCTATAATTTATCAAARGACAATTCTGGACCAAAAAGGTGGTGTAATGGTAGGAAAGAAAACACAAAATAAAGAGAAGCACAGCTTGAGAGAGGGAGAGAGAAGCAGGATGGATGTGGCAAGGCAGAAGATGGTGTATGCAAAAGGAGGCATGGGCCTATGTGTGTAAGACTACTGTTTAAAATGGAAGAGGCTCTCTAATTTCTCACTGAAAAACATGAAAAGAGAAAATGAGGAATGGACCTGCTGCAAAATAACCAAGCGATTCAGCAAACTGTGGAATGAAACTCAGTGAGATAACATAGTCCTAAAGAAAAAGGCAAAAAACCAAAAATACAAAACACAACATTTGAAACGATCTACTAAAACAAACTAAGTAAAATATGTGATCCAAAGGACACAGATAAAAGCTACTAGAGAAGGAGGAAAAATGTTAGCAGACAAAGACAGTGCTAAAGAAGTAAAATGGAAGTCAAGAGAGAGTCTTTCAACAAAGTGGAGGAACAGAAGGAGCCCAAACCCATAGCGCAAAGCAATGTTTGCGAATGGAAAACAGCTCCTTTGAGCAGTAATAGTTACTCTCGAGTTGTAGCCTCTATTCCTCCTCAGTTCATCTTTAAGCCCTTCCAACCTATAGTGGAGCTAGTGTATGGACAAAAACAAGAGATTTATAATGAACAGAGCAGCTGAGATTTGCAGATCAAATCTTCTAATATTAAAAACGTGCTGACAAAGTTTTGCTCTTAAAATGTCCAAATGACAATGGTAACAAAAGACAGCTGGCTTCACATACAGCCTCTTACAGGTCAATTTTTAATTCTGTGCACACAGAGGACTTTATATTTACTTTTTTATTTCTTACACCCAGCCTAAAGTTTCCATGTTATCACTCACCTGATGGGCAACATATGCAGTATGAGAAATAATTTGCTTCCCACAAATTTTAAAAGCAGCTGTGGAAGAGGAATCCATGATAATAAAATAAAAGGCTTGATCAGCTAGACTTGATCGTTTCCCAACCTATGCTCACAGCTGCAGAACACAAACCATGTTTTAACATAACTGACATCAAAATTAGTCATTATATAATACTTCTGTTTAATATGAATTGCACATTTTTTCCTAATTTTTTTTTTTAAATCAAAATTCCAGTAAAATGATTTTAAATTAAACCCACCAGTTTTCTAACAGATACAGTTTTGGCAGCAATTGAGCTTTTTATAAATGGGGTCATGTGCTTTAAGTGCCTTTTATCATATTAATTATTACTACTTTGTTATTTGTTACATTTACAGAAAATCTGYATTCTTTTCACAGCTATTGTTAACTGAAGAATCCATACTACATTGCATATAGTACCATGACTAACTGGGGAGGGTTATTATTAGCATATTTACTATAATTCTTCTCATTCRTAGGTAGCTACAAAATAACAACTTATGGCTATCTTTTCTTTCACAGGGAAAATATAGATTTATTGTTTGTGCATTCTACAGCCTCTTGGCTCACAATATATCTTGGCAGAAGATACACTGGGCTACCAGCCAGTACCATTCCCTGCATAGTTCAGACAGAATGTAACCAAACCCAAAGCATTCAGTTCACATTAYTCTGTATTTTAAACAAACTGGATTTTATGTTCTTGAAGATGTAACTTCACCATGCTGTAATGCAGAGTAAGCTTTCTCCCACAGGCTGAAGCAGTAAATAGAATGTGAAATAAAGTACTCAGAAACAAAGAAAGTGAATGGTAAAAATAAGGAGTCCTGCTGACAACTTCTATCACTCATGATTGGTCTGAAAAACAAAATCAATGACTGTACTAAATTTGATTTACTTAAATTTACATATGTTTTGCTGCAAATAAAAATCAGTCTAAAAAWTTTTTTATAAGAAAAATAGAAAAAGACACAAGAAAAGTTCATGCTACAAGTGAAAAATTCATGTGAAAAAWAACAAAAAAAGAAAACTGAGAAACCCTTTATCACTTTACCATGACTGTTAGGAATTGTTAGAGAAATTACTTACCTTTTAAAAGTCATAACAAGATTAGCACAGAGTATTAAGTCAGCTCTTCATTATGGGAGGTACAATTAAAAGCCATTGGTTATAATAAAACAAATTGCTAGACAAAGATGAAGAGTTTCCAGCCCAATATGAAAAGCTAACTCTTACGGGAGTACATTTTAACTCAATATTAAAACATGAAGAACAATCCAGAACAATGACATCAAAACATGAGTTACCACCAACAGAAAGAGCCCATTTCTCAGGAACACAGAGACTGTAGGAGGCCGACCCATAACYTTTAGCATTTATGGGAAAGCACATTGCTCCACTTTGAGGAAAGCATGCAATATGTGGAACCACCAGCAGAAACCCAAACATATGCAGACACAGAGGACTAAGGTACAGCAGAGGGAATGAGTTCGCCAAGCTGTAATGAAGGAAGCAGGGTATGCAAAGCACAGCAGCCATTAACAATTGAACTGGATTCCTCTCACTGTCTCATGAACACCAGRCAGGCCTGTTCATGAGCTACTGCACCTACTACACTTACTGCTGCTGACAAAGTGCATAACTCATAGAGCCTTTCCTCAAACTTCASCAGCTTTATGAAGACAACTTATCCACTGTGATGTGGGGAACTATGGGGCTGCTGCTTTTATTCTGCATGTGATTTATTAGTAATTATATAACCTGAGCTCTGTACAATGTACAGTGTACACATGCCATTTGAATAKTCTCTGAAATACTTGCCTGCTTTAAACAGATTTCAAATCACATGTGATCTGATTGATAACTGTAGGGTTTGCACCGGGTCTTCTGCCTAAAATACCTTTTATCCTCTAAGAGTGTAACATACATTATTCAGTGTCTMTAAATAAACAGACTAAGAGAAAACTGAACCTTGAATAAAAATGTCTCAAGCTGCTGTGATAATACTGCAAAAACTTGATTTTGGCTTGTTTTTCTAAGCAATATCCATAAGGTTAAACTAGGAGCAAATAAAAAAAATGCAGTGAAATACATTGTTGATTTCATTAAAAAACCAGCATTAGAACTTGTTAAAAAAACATCCACAAGAATGGCTTGAGTTGGAAGGAACTTTAAAGATTACCCAGTTCCAAAAAAAAAAAAAAACCAACAAAGTGCATCTGGAATTGTGTACTTCAGAAAACATTCAATAAAGTATGTGAGGATTAAATAACAACATGCAATCTTCCTATTTCAGAAGTCCATTCTTATTCAAACAACACTTTTACAYTGAGCTGAACACACAAGGTCTCAACAGAATGCTTTATGGCCATCTGAATTAGGATGTAAGTCAGCTGAAAACTACAAAATCAATTTTTCTTGYTATGTGTGTCTTGAGACCACCTCTGAAATGGAAAGAAAAGTGAGCACAAGGAATTTGATAGCAGCAGACATTACTCATTAACACAATTTTTAAAACAAGTACTACTGATGGGATTCAGCTCACTAAAATTTAAATAGGAATAATAAATAATGTCATATTCCACACAAGAAATCACTCATTTGGAGTCCGTGGGAAGAAATAAACAAAAARTCATTTGAAGCCAAAATCATTTTAGGAGGAGATTTTTACCACTTACTAAGTGTTACACTTGGTAGACTGGACACTGAACAAAAGTATATTTTAAATCTTGAGTATGTCACCTTCTTCATCCATATATACAGAGGTCTTTTCTGAGTTTTTTTCTAGTCAGCTACACTTTACATACAGATTTATTAAATTTTGATAATTGTTCCCAGTAGACTATGAACAGACATATGAAATTCTATAGTCAAATTACAGTTCATCCTAACTACTGTTCAAACAGGACAGTGGAAGTGGATTGATGAATACACCGTAGAAGTGTAAGGGCTGAATTGGTTCCTTTTTCAGGAGCAGGATAAAAAAAAAAGGTATTATCCAGTATTTGGAACAACATGGAATGAAAAGGCAAAGGGCAGTGTTCTGGGATTAGTCATCTCTCAATGGAAATTGGCATTGTCCTGGAGAGGTAAAATCAACACATTTATTTCCAGAAGAGGATTCAAAGAAAATCTTGCACATCAACTAAAACTGCAACCTTAACACCTCACAATGAAAAAAGAGGAAGAACTATGATATATACAACAAAAAAAGAGGCAAAAGAGCAAACCACAGTAAGATAACGGGAAAACAAACTGGCTACTACAAACTGGCAGTATAGGCTTCATAGTTGAGAATTAGAAGAAACAAAGAGGGATTACTTTTCTTCAGAATAATTAAAAAAATGTTTACCTTTATATGAGAAAAAAAAATATTAGGTGAATTTTGTGTTCTTATAGAATAGGGGACAGMACACAGATAATGCTGTATGAGTAACACTGAAAAGATGGCATGTTTCTGTGATATTTTAGGGGTGCTTCAGAGCTTATTCAAGGCCATACTCCTTTTTGTTCAAAGAAGCTGCATTATAATTATAATACCCAAATATGAAGAGATCAAGCATCTTGTATAAGCTAAACCCCATATTAAATCAAGCCATTATTGCCAAATTTGTGCTCCAACAGGTATTTCTAACCTGTGCTATCAAAATTCAAGTGGGATTTGCAAGACACAAGAAATCTGTAGAAACACTGCACTTAAAAAATAAAATGTTCTACTACTTCTATTATTAACTGTGAAAAAGATATTTTATTTGTTTGAATGTAGATCTTAAACATGCTCCAAATGCCCTGGAAATATACTCCAGTTTAAGAAGTAGATAGTGTAAACAAAGAGAATAAGCTGTATTTCCTAAGAGGTACAAGGCAAAAAATAACCTGYTATTCATTTTGTTTACCACAGAAATGGTATTTACTTGCTTATTTTCATATAATTTCAAACCCTGGTAATTTGACTGACAAAATCACTTAGCCTTAGAAGTATGCATTAGATGTCTGAGCTATATCCTATCTGACCAGCATTAAGACTTTTTAAACTCCTTGCCCATTCTAGATTAATCAACTGTTAAGATGCTGTCAATCAGATGTCAGTCAGATACACAAGTGATGTAAAGAAATTTTTGTCTTCAAACACACCGTATATTACTCTCTAACCCTGGACTAGTATGGTTGACATTTTATAAAGCTTTATTTCTATTACAAGTATTTTACTTTTCGATTAAATTTCAACTATTTTCACATTTTTTTTCCTTTACCCAAGAACAGCCAGTTTCAATGCAGCATTAAAAYAGAGAAATATCTACCGTAGTGAAAAAAAATGGAAACTATTTCTTGAATTGTGTGACCCTCAAAATWAATTTTAAAAATACATTCTTCATTCAAATGTAGTAAAGTAAAATTGGCAAGTTTAAGTGAAACTACATTTAGGACAGATCARTGTTATGCGTTCAAGTCATTTTTCATTTGACGCATAGGTGCTGTGATTTCATCATAATTATTTTCAACAGGGCTTCTGCATAAGATGAGATAAGGCTACTTCATTTTAATCCCCCTGCTTAAAGACTAGCTTTATGTTTCACTTACTAAACATTATATAAACTGTCTTCTACATGGGTAATTATTTAATTCTTTATAGATTTCTCTGTTGTGCTTGGTTCAACAAAATAAAACATTGTAATACACATGAAGGAATTTATTTTTGCAAAATCTTTGTGAATCAGAGGGATGACTTGATTTTAGAAATGGGAAACTGAGAAATCTAGACAAAACTTAACTTGACATGCYCACAGTTGGATTGCAGAGATTAGATCCACAGTTGCCATTTATTTCAACTGCATTTGGAGTGCTTAGCATAGAATCACAGAATGGTTTGCATTGGAAAAGACCTTAAATATTCCTTCCGCTAGACCAGGTTGCTCAGAGCCCCAGACAACCTGACCTTTACCAAATAGTAAAGACTTTCCTCCTAACATCTAATGTAAACTTGCCCTCTTTCAGCTTAAAGCTATTTCCCCYTGTCTTATCACTACAGGTCCTTGTAAAAACTCCCTTTCCAGCTCTCTTGTAGCCCCCTTTAGGTAATGGAAGGCTGCAGAGGCCTTCGTGGATCCTTCTCCTCTCCAGGCTGAGCAGCCCCAAGTCTCTCAGCCTTTCTTCACAGGAGAGGTGCTCCAGCCCTGGGATCATCTCATGGCTCTTCTCTGGACTCTCTCCAGCAGCTCCATTCCTTCCYRWGCTGGGACCCCAGGGTGGATGCAGCCCTGCAGGTGGGGTCTCAGCAGAGCAGAGCAGAGGGGCACAATCCCCTCCCTGGCCCTGCTGCCCACGCTGCTCTGGATGGAGCCAGGACACGTTTGGCTCTCTGGGCTGGGAGTGCACCCTGCCAGCTGTGGTGATGTGAATATCACACAGAAAATGAGTACCCCAAAAATGGTGCATGAAGTTCTTCCAGCACGAAAAATGAAGTCAACACTAATGTGGAAACGGCAAATGCAACAATGGCTTCCTTGGCACCCATTCAGGCCTTCCTGCTACAGCACAAGGCTTTCTGCTSCAGAAGCAGGAGAGGTGGAGTCACCATTCACCCCACCTGCTACTGCTGGGAAATACAATTCAGTTTTCTACATATCTAGTTATTGTCAATATCTGAATACATGTTGGTAGGGAAGTGACAGAGGCCTGTTTGGAATGTCTAGCATTATTGCTTCTGCTCCTATCTGCTCCTAGGCCTATGGGCCTCCATCCCTTTGATCCAAAGTCTGTGGAGTGAAAAAGCATCCCTCCACTGATGTTTGAAGGAGTCTGACTCAAACTTGAAGGCTAACAAAGCCTACAACTCCTACTTAATACTTACAATCTTATCTTCCTGGAAGCTGACCATACAGGTAACATTCCTCGTACTTCTATGTTAAAGAAATACGAACACATGTAAACAGGAACAAAGCAATCAAAACCTATAAACTGTCTGTGACTTTGTGGCATCAAAAGCCACCAACAAATGAACAGTGAACCTTCAGGCCCAAAGAGTCAGCAAAAGCCACAATCCGATTTCTTATATTGTTAAAGCATCTTTAAAGATAATTTTCACCTTTTTCTATTAGTGTTCTAAACACTGTATGCTGGTGAGCATCTTAATACTGGATTTAAAAAGAAAACCGTGGTTGTCTAGGAAAAAACCCCTCAAAGTTACATCTAATCAAGTCAATTTTACTGCCATACTGCCATACATATGGTACAGCACAAGAAAATGGACAAAACCCCTTTGCTTAAGTGGATTTATTTGCAGTGAAATAATGGTAAGACTGACTTTGGAAAAGGCAAAGGAGTCTAAGATGTAATCAAACRAAATGAAAATTATATTGATAGCTCTATGGTTTGGTCTAATTTTTTTCAGAAAGGATTGCACAGCTCTACCATGAGGCAAGGCAGGGTGAAATATCTTGCTATTTTGTGGTATAAGAAGCAAGGGAGAAAATTAATCAAAAATGGAAACATAAAGATTTGTCTTGGAACAAAAAGTAGGRAACTTTAAATTTCAAAATGATAGAAATTATTTATTTGCCCTTTCTCTGATAAATGCAGACCTGGAAAGCATTTTTCCATAATAAAAATCAATAGAAAAGTTTCACAATTTTGTTAATTTGAATAGATAAGGTTTAAGCCAAAACCTGTAACATGAAATGAGATGCTGTTCAAAACCCCATCTTTTACCACTCTCACAAATGTTAAATATTTTTTTGGTAGATTAACTTATTGCTAGAATTGAATTTATTAGTACAGAACAAAAGTGAAAAATGTTAATATTAAGGGATAGTTTTATTTGGCAGAAGTCACAAGCTACGTACTATGCACAGGGAAGCTGTATATTTAAGAAAAATTTTGCTTCTATTTTGAATGCATGAACTAATAATGGATCTGAGAGTCAGCAGTGGGTAAACAAAGACAAATAGTATTTAAAGTACAAATACAGCAGTATTTCTTAAAGAATTTAAAAAAATATTCAGATATCATTAATCAAAGTTATTCATGTATACTTTGATGAGATTATTGCAAAAACACCCTGTCCTTCCTGAAGTAACTTGTAAGTTTTGCCATACACTATTCTTATATGAGAAAGAGAATGTAGAGAAGATGTTTCATAATCCAAACCCTAAACTAATCCTAACATCATGAATGAAGATAGAAGTAGCAAAACTATTTTCTATGAATGGGGAAGATCACTGTTTTTTTTATAAATTTTTGCATTTTAATGTGCATCGAGGAAACCAGGTTTCTCTAAAAGTAAGAATTTTAATTAATTTTTCTTAAGCTTGAAGTAAGGTGGTACTATCAGCAAATCAAAATGCAATCTTTTAAAAGGCAATTGCCAAATGGAAAACCCTGAGTTCTTGTTCATATTTGAAAGAAAAATACCTATAAATTCTAATTTTACTTAAAAACTCAATTATTCTATTACCAACTGAAAAAAAAAAACCCCAAATCAAAACCACAGAAGACCAGGAGTAGATTGTGGCAACATGGCTGGACAACCCCAGAATGATTATTGGGTCCTTATGGTCTCTGTTGTGTTCTTTTATTTCTTGGAGAAACATTATTTCAAATTGGAAAAAAACATCTCAACAAAGTATATGGCATTCATAAGGTGATGAGACAGGGAATCTCAATTTAATGCAGCAATTTCTGTTCAATGGCTCAGTATAGTTTTGTATGGCAGATGTAATAATCCAAGTTTTTTATCTGCTGGACTTCTGCATGAAATCAAAGAAAATAATAGGAGACTTGCTTACATTTACTCATTTTGTGCTATGTAGAGCAGATTTACGACAGATACCAACAGTGAACTTAGCACCCTGCAGCTGAAACTGAATTCTAGGTTCCATGCTGGTGGTAAGCATCTGAAAGCCARAGCTGCCCTTCCTGGTCTTTAATCACTGGCTTCTATTGAAGAAGGCAAGCCAGTCTCTTACTTGGCTTTAATTGTGAAGAACAACATTCTGTAAAGTATACTCTATAAAATACTTTAAMCTAGAGCTCTTAAAAATCTTCATGCAGTCTTTGAATGCTCTCCTGAAGKCCTATTGCAGGAAATAGTGTTTCCTCATGTTCTCTGAATACTGCTCCTTAATTCCATGTACTGGTGACTCTCTATTATCAGRTAAAATAATACAGTCTCTGTTGTGTTATTAACAATGGTAAGTATACCATTAAATCCCATCAATCAGTATGCAGCCAATACATATTCCAAACCTATCTTTATGGAAATAATATTCTTTGAGGGAGAGAGAACTAATGCAGTATTTTGCAGGTCTTTCACGATAAAAGACATCACGTTCTAACCATTCAGTGAGGCTACATAAAACATATGACAAGCTATGCACCTGAGTGTCTTCCTCTTTGAAAAGCTTTATTTTTTAGAAAGTGGGGAATAGCACTGCAATMATTTTGTTGCCACTGTCCTTCCAACAAGCAGATCAATAGGTTTCCTTCATTAYGCTTTTAGCCAAACACACAGCGCATGCAAAAGCCAGAGGACAGGGAGAGAGAGGGAGGGGGAACTGATGCTGCTAGAAAGTCTGAGATACAAATGAGAATAAAAAATGGTGCCATTGCCAAACACTACCTAAGTATAATTTTCTAAATTAGGAGACTATGGACCTTCATTGAATAATCTGTTTGATTTACATTGCAAATAATATTTTTAAGATACAAGCTGATGTCAGAGTACTTCTAAAAATTTAAATGAAGMCAATTTGATTTAACATGTTCAGTAAACTACTACTATTTAAAAATAAATTACTATGTTTTGTGACAACTGATTAATAAGTAAATTATGTATCTATTCTACACATACTATACTGTACTACTGCTAAGTCATTATAAGTCCTAATTAATAATTTAACTTTTAGACAAACCATTTAGGTAGTCCTGCTAACATTCACAAAAATAACAGGCATGAGGTTAACTGGTTTTCATCAAGAGTGAAARACATTACTGCACACTGTGAAATTTAAAGAGAATATGAACCTGTATTTTATCATCATACCATTGTAGATGATTAAAGCTTTACTTCTCTTGAGAAAATCCCTTTTTAAAGAAATTCAATTTCACTGAATTGAACCAAAGACAAGACCTTATTACAGACAAGTGGAATTGTTGAGGGCCTGACTGGGGCTAAGAGGGTGTGTAATACTACTATACTATAATGCTTGGAGCTCAAGAAACCTCTGTGTACCTAAAAGTAAGCAGAAGTTTCTAAAATCTTTCTGACCATTCCTCTCAAATAGGCATCAGTTGACCACATCTGCAGTTCCACTCATGCTATCAGTGACAATCAAAATGATGAAAAGAAGCTTTTTTATTTTACTGGACTCTGAGATGCAAAATAGCATCTACCAGAATATTTATCAAAAAAACCAGGCAGCAAATTCTACCTCAAATTCTTCACAACGCTGGATATACAGGTCCTGTTTGTCTTCTGCTGGAAGATCTTTTACTTCTTCAATCAAAGACCTTCTACGTGACATGAAATCCTTCACAGAAGACTGACTTTTCCTTTTTGACAATTTTACTTCTACAAGTGCCAACGAATCCAATTCTAGACCTTTTCTCAACAAATAAAATTGTGAGGCAATTTTTTATGATGAACCTAATACACCTATTTCCTAAAAAGATATTTCAAAAATCATTTATATGAGGTTATCTCCTTTTTCTTTCATTGTACCTTTGGCAGAARTCATGTTCAGCTGAATTCTCAGCACTGATTCCATTTCTTTTGCCATTGTGTTCCAGATATCCTCTGAAGGTCCAAAGCTATCTGGCGATGACTCAGACACAGAAAATTAAGAAGCTCTAAACTTAGTGAAATTAGCTTAAGAAAAATACTTTTTTAAAAATAAGACCCACAGAAATATGTGTGGACACAAAAAACAACCTTGAGATCCTATCAGAAGGGTGGTTCTTTTTTCCCCCCTGCCTATGAGACATCATACAATACACCATTACTAATTTTCTTCCCCTGATCAAAACTAATGGCAGACTTTTGGAGTTGATTTAACAATACTTCAGTTTGGGAGATTTTCTATCATATAATTTAGAAGTCAAGATGTTGTCTACTTACGTCAGTGTTTCCCATTTTCCAAAGTAATAGAGGACGATGTTGAGCATTGTTTGACACATCTAAGCTGTATTTTTGAATGAAGAGCCTCTTAGAAAAGACAGAAACTAGACTACAAATCCTTTATGGACCCCAGAGAACCTCCAATCCCTTCCTGCCTTTCCAAATAGTTAAAATTGCCACAGACATCTTTAATTTCAATTGATTTATTCCTTTGGATCTGTCACTGGCTCGAGTGTTCTGCTGAAAAATACACAGGGTGCTAGTCTGCCACCAGAATAAGGTATCCATATTTTCTTAGACCTTTTGCTTTTAATATCTTGTACGGTGTGTTTTGAGAGCATGAAATTCYGATCACAAGATCTGGTTCAGCAGACAGCCAGGGTATTTGCATTTACACATGAAGATCTTCCCTTTGGACAGAGTATAAAGGATGAATTGCTTGCACAGTCTTGCAGTGCCATCTTGATACTTCAGATAGCATGTTYTTTTGCACAAAGTGCAAAGCAGTGATAGTTTTGGAGAAGACAAGAAAGTTTTTGGAATCTGATCAAGCAGGAGACCCACACATGTTGACCAGTTACCAGCTGCAATACATCGGTTTGTATTTCTTTTGAAGACAGTGATCTCTCTACTAAGTGGAGAGAAGGACAAATGGCTGAAGTTGCAGGCAAAGCAAGAAGACTCCAGTTTCCCTGAAAGTGGCTTATGGACTTCATCATCTGTAAGAGCACRTTCATAATTTTTGCTGATATGAACTATGAAATGCCTGTTGATCCACTCWCTTTTCTTAATTTCATACAGATATTCAGAAGAACAGAATGAGGATGGCTTCTGTCCTGCACCTGTAAGCACTAACCTTAATTTCTTGCTCCTGTATTAGCTTAGAAAAAAGTGTCTTTGTATGCACATGAGTGTAATTTATTTATTCCATATTGTTGTTTTGATAATAATCATGATTTAAAAAGTGAGGCTTTCATATAATACAGTGATGAGGCACATTGAACTGCAGAATACATGTCAGGTGTTAGGAACACATGCTTTATTATTTTTAAAACTACTTGTCTCCTGGTAGAGCCAGASAGCAATTACTGATCTATACAGATCTATGACAGAAAAACTGGTAAGCATCTATCTTCTTAAGAACTGTTCTATTAGATCTTTTGRCTATTCGTACACTGAAAATGTGTTTTATTACTAAGGATAGTACTAGGAATGATTGCTTGAGAAGCTGAAGCTTGTGACAACAAATTACACACACAATCAGCAAGGTCTTTCTGCTTAGGGACAAAGTGATTAGATGAGCTCTTAAYGTTTGCATTTTTTTATATTGTTCATGGATAGAACATTCAGATTCAGAACCTGGCCCACAGAGTGAGACAGAGCAAACTGTTAACCTCTTWTGGGATCTTGTTATCTTTAAGAGATTCTTTTAAAATACAGAATAAACAACTGTACGTGCTCAAGACTGATTCAGTATTTCAGAAAACCTCAAGTCCATCTTTTTGATATTCATCCACTTATCAATTATAATAATATGCTGAACCCTAATCTTTATACAGCAGGTTATGGAATGAATTTTACAGTATTTTATGACAGGGTTTCTATCCCATGATGTTGTGAATTCTAGTTTTTCTTAACATATTTCTTCTTCCTTCCCTATTCTAATTACCATTGAAAGCATTCTCATTTTCAATTCTTGTTATATGTGATATACCACATTACAGAAGACCATCATGAAGCTGATGTGGAAGTATTTAAAATGGTACCTGCATTTTGKCAGGTAGTGACTTGAGCCAGAGCTTTGGGAACTAATAATGAACTTCAGGTATCACAAACCCATCTATATCTAAACAGGTAATTAGCAATCATAACCTGATGGCCACCTTTACAGAGTCTTTCCAGTTTCACTGTCTGAAAATGGGTGAGACTAACAAGTGAAGTGTTTTGCAGCCTTGACATCTGTAAGTTTGTTATTTTTATTTAATGTAAGAGATAACTAAGGATGTTTTTATAATATAATTTATGCCTATATGCTATCTAGTATTGCTTAGCCCCTGGATTATATATCATGGTGGTCCAAGACTGATACAGTGATTTTAAACCACGCTGAACATGGTTGCAGATTGATCATGCAAAATCTGCCCCCCCAGCTGATTTTTCCCCACTTGTGCACAGTGCGATGCAAAAAAAAAGAAAAAAGTAAATAAAATCCAAAAAGTGTGATGGGTGAGCAGGTCGACTGTGTGAGAGAACACGTGCAAAGTATACCTCAGAAACACTATAGGTGGATGAGCACGAAGGGAGTCGAGCCTGGTTGTGCAGTGGGGAAAAGAAAACATTGTTAAGAAGGAGATGGTGGCACAGTAAGGGTCTCAGAAGGTTTTCTGTATAGGTGGTTCCAGCACTGAGATAGTGGCAGGGGTTTCATTAAGTTTCTGTGACCAACTATTTCAGAAACTCCAAATTCATGCCTTTTAAGGTGGAAGCTTCTTAAAATAAAAGAAAAAAAAGTACTGTATTTGAAAAATAATTAAAACTAATGATGAACTTGAAGACAAATATAAATCCTTCCTCCTCTAGACAGCTGAAACATTATCTAAGGACAATAAGGAATTCTAGGACAAAACTTTACCAATCAGTTTAATTTAAAAGTATTAGTTTTATTCTAACTCTGCAAAGGGTACAATGTGAAAACCCGTAAGAAGCTCTGAATATCTTTATGTGTTAACATACTCAGAACCAACATTTTGACAAGGGAGGTTTTTCTTCAATTTCAGTGTCCCAAAAASCAGAATAACTTGCAAAGTTCAATTACTAATGGCCAGATATAGGTCAGTAGAAATCTGCAGATTATGCCCCAAAGCAATGTAAAGTCTGWGATTCTTGAGGGACTCTGTCGACTGTCAAGAGCTTTCAGTGCAAACACAAGGTAATTGATAACACTACAGTTTTACTTATTGCTTAGTCATTATTCTAAACTATTAATCACTCAGACATAACTCAAGTATTAAAAAGGGACTCTCCAGTAATTTATACGAAAATCCTTTCTTTGGATGAAAATATTTCCTATTTCGTTGTCTGAAGAGGGAGTAAAAGCAGTCTAAYAATGACATGTAAAAAGAAATTGTTCTTATAAATGTACTAAAAATCATGTCTTGATTTTTTTCTAGGGGTGAAAAAATGAATTATCAGAAGCCTTGGCAAAACTTCCTTAGACTTAACAAACTGTACAGCAGTTTTGACATGTTTATGGTAAAGATAAACCCAGCAAGAATTTCCACGCAGGTTATTAGTGACCATTTACTGAACTTAAGTATATGATGGACTGAGCAGAGAACATAGTATTCATAAGAAGTCTTTTAGCATAAGAATATTTTTCAGTCTCAAATGTGTATTTAATATTTTTTCATTGAAATAAAAAATGTCACTTTCAGGGAATTTCTGCAGTCACATTAGTCTATGCCAATTTATGTCTCCATTACATATACAACCCTTTTTTTTCCTCCTTGAAAAATTTTTAATACTCTAAATGTATTTTGTTCCTTTCTGGCATTTCATTTGGTCTTCTAGATAACATTACTAAGGAAATCTGAATCACTTCACATAATCTTAAATATTCATACACACTCAGCACTTTCTTCAACTGATGAAATGTTTTCTGAAATTAAGATGATTTGCAGAAGGATTAAGACAAAAATAGAAAATTCCTTCAGACAAACARCAAGAGTAAAAACCACAGTTTTAGGAAATCAACTGTTATTCTTAAACAGTCTATTTTATAATTATAGCAAAAAAAGAAAAAAGAAGGATCCTCTTTTGACAAAGCAAAAACTGTTTCTAGAACTACTGCTTTGAAATCTTTCTAAGAAGGAYAAGGTGTGCTTCTACATAGAACAGGGGTACAGGTATTCACCTAAGACCTTTGGATGAGGCTCTAATCAAGATTCTCATAGATGTGCAGCCATTGCTCTCATGGTTTGTCTTTCAGTAGCATGGAAAAAAACCATWAGCCTCTGTTTTTGCACGTGAGGATTCAAAGAACAAGTGAATAGGAAGAATCATGATGGCAGTATCAGCAACTAGTTACACAGAAACAAAAATGATCAGAAGGTTTGGAACTATACTCCACAAAGATTTGAAGAACTTTGTTCATCTTGTCTACTCCTCACACCAGCTTCCAAGGGGTATGCTAGACATTTGTGTACTTTAACCTTCTCTTAGGCAACTATTATAAGTTGCTATCACTTTCCTTGTCAAAGTAGCCTGTAATTTAATTATCCATATTTTCATTAATAATGGAACCATTTAATTTCAGTCTTATTCCAATGAGAATTTAATAACTTAAAATAATACTGTATTTCCTTTTTCACAGTTCCAATTCTACAGAAGCAATTGATAATATTCCCCTCAATAAGATACCAGCAATTTTTTTCTTCCTATGCTYGAAATTACACACATACACAATTTTCCTCAATCTCCTACTAATCTTATTTCAAATTCTTTTTTTCTTATTCATACATGTCTAGACTGTCACAGTATTGTTTCACTTTCTCTTAATGATGAAATAAAAGGTATACAGAAGTGCTGCAATCCCAAAACGACCTAATGTTCTTGAGCAAAGGATTATGCTCGCAGCACACGGGGTTTGCTGTTTATCTGCAACAGAATCACACAATGTGATTGTTTAATCTGCTGCACACTTATAATTTCCTGATCATTTCTATGTCACTCCTTTCTTGCTAACTAGTCTTTAAGCATCTACCCGATTTCAGGATATTTTAAGTGTATTGTTCCTGTATTAAAATTAAATGTCAATACTTTTCCAAGCTCCGGTGACGTTACTCCAATTTATCACCTACTCTACTTACAATTTGTTGTCATACTTGAATTTCAGTGACTGTTTCATCCAGTTTGAGAGAAGGGGCAGCTCTCCTTATTTTGTATGCTACCTGATAACCMCTGCGTATTGTGTTAGGTGAAGCCTATGTTAGGTGAAGCACTTGGGAACTTTTAGATTTTTTTTTTCTCATGGACTTTCCGTAATATTTTTTCTGCAGGAATTAACTTGTGTTTAAAATCTGCAGCCTGTACTGCTGTGGGGAGAGGGGAAAATCTATTTTCSGAGGTATTACGAGCTATAAAATATAAACCAGTCAACTCTTTCACCATTGGTCATGTCAGTAGAAAATGCACTTACTCGTTACTGCTACATTAATTTTAGCAGGGGGGGAATGCTACCATGTCCAAGTGATAGAACACTAAATATTCTAAACATTTCAGTGTCAAACTGGTCACTGCAAGGGTCAAAGGATTAAGTAATGAAAAGAACTGCATGGTGAATGAACATCTCAAGAAGAARAGCAAAACCAAACCTTAGGTCAGGATAACTTCTTAATAAATGGTYATGCATTACTGCTGATATTAAAATATATTAAAAATGAAAACTAGTCAACCCCCCAAACTGATTAATTAACTAATTTTTCATGCATGTTTTCAGTGCAATTTTATTTCTGATATCTGGCAAGCTTTCCAAACTTTTGGTGGCATATGTGATATTCTGCAGAATTCCAATTTTCCTACATATTTCCAATGGCCTTTGAATTTAACATGGAAAGAAAGTCTTTGCAATTCATTCTGGAATAAAGGTTCCACCTTAATGGTATTGTCCAATACACAATTGTGTAATAGTATTTCATTTTCACTTATGGGGCTGGCCATCAGATACTAAATGCTCCCCCTCCCAWACCATTCAATACTTTTGCCACATTGTAGGACTATCAAAAACCTACATCTAAAACCCTTTTCAAAAGCAGTATGGAAAAGATGAAAATTATTTTGAAAATGAACTATTAACAGATGCCTCTTTATTTTTTCCCAAATTGTCCACGATTGAGAATTGTCCACTATTTTTTCTCTTTGATCAGTCATTTGTATACTGTCTTTTAAAATGTTGTCATATCTAGAACATCCATTATTACTGCATGAATCAGAGCAGCAGTGACAAAGCAGCAACTTTTAGCAATGAGTCCTGCTTGTTTTAAGAAACTTAAAGGCACATGCAGAATATATGGAACATTTCTTTGTTTACTTACTTACATTCCTTACTAACTGGCTGATTTCCATCATGTAGGGCATGGTCATGAAATAACAGATAAAGGCACACAGAGGAACAGGACAATTTCTTGACAACTAATGTTGTCATGCTGTCATGGCTAATGTAGTCACAGCTTTTAATTTGAAATCTTTCCCCATGTGACATTCTGTGAAATAATGTATGATTAGAAGATCTTTTTAATAGTACAAAGTTTCGTGGCCTATTTTATTTTCTGGCTTTACATTTATTCTTAAGTATTAAATCATGAATTTAAGAATGAGTAGTCTAAAATAAAGGAATTTACAACTTTGTGTTGATTGTGTTATCACCAAATTTAAAATRAGACACAGTTTATTTCCCCCAATAATTGATTCCTAAAAGATTTGCCAGGAAAAAGATACTGTCCTTTAATCAAATTTATTTTATAGAAAACTGCAATATATTAGCAGCTTGATTTCCTTGTATTTGACCTGCAAAAGATTATAAACTCAATAATTTCTGCTTGACAAAAGGCAGTAATCAACTTTATRTCAGATACAAAATTGTATATGCCAAAGCACCCAAAAGGGGCAAAAATTATTAAATAATTTCCATTACAAAAATTACCTTGCACTGTATAACCTTAGTGGATTATGCATTAGAATGACAGTGCTGAGAATGACAACAGTCATACTGTATGGAAGACAAAGAGGACATGAATCGAAAGAAATTAYTGAGAGACCCTTCAGTGGATGGATGTGCAAAGGGATAAAGTGTTACTAACTTTCACATCTTCTCTGCTACAAATTTTTTTCCTAATTTTCATTACACACGAAATTACATGGCTTAAAGACACTTTCATATAGAATTGCTGAAAAGCTGTTCTTAATTTGTGAGATGAATCWATAAACAAGAGGTACTGCCATCCATACTATTATGTTGGATTTGACTTGTTTTATTAAATAAGTCCGTGAAAAATGGGTGACTTTATAGGGTGTCATAACTGATATAGTAGGTCCTAATTCTCCTTTCACAACTATTTTTTAATAAAGAACAAATGTGACACATAGGAAATTTTTGCATTAGTCTGCTAAAAAGTATGAGCAACAAAATTTGCATAGCTGTCATTCAACCAAAAATTGACCTATTTTGTGAGATAAAATAGGGACCTGAAGAGRTCGACAGCAAAGACAGGTACATGTGAACCTATATGCTTTTGGGTTACTGTATATCAGCCATAGTTTTTGGTTCAGGTAAGACTTATCAATCACCAGCAGAAGGTATTTTTATCCTTTAAATTAAGGGTATCTGTTTTATTCATTGCCAAGTTTAATATTCACAGAACTCTTAGATATRCAACTTTGATTTTGGAAAGGATTTTTTTTTAGTTTCCATAAAGTCAAGTGGTTTGATTAGCATTCATTAAAATGCAGTAGGATATTCTTTTAAAAAAAACTTGTCAATCAGGTCAGGTTTCTCACATACATTAAAATGAAACCCCAGCTAGAAAAGAAAAACATAAAGAGAGAAATAGAGAAAGGAAAAAGATGGGGATGAGAAGACAAACCAATCAGATTTGGTGTTACWAGCCAGCAGAAGTTTAAAAAATAATTAGATCATCGAATGAAATCATACATWTACTCGGAGAGAGCATCTTTGACATTGCCTTCTGGGTGATCTCTGAGCTACTCTAGCTTTCAATGGAGCTACATGTAAATATCAGAAAACAAATTGAAAAAGCAACCTGTTCTCTTGTCAAGTTTTTTACCCCTTCATTTTTCTTTTGTTCTTTCTTTTTTGAGTCTTATTTTGTTTTTAATAAATCATAGCATAATGCATTTCTCACTGCCTCTGCCAAAACATTTCAAGACATCAAAGTGCTTTGAACAACACAAATGTACAAGTTCAGTAAACTTCAAATCTGGAAGGAAGATATCTTTGCTTAACATGGCTCTTTTTCACTACAGGAAAAAAAAAAAGAAAAGAAAACTCTAAAAAAAGAAAAGAAAACGTAATTCTAAAGCAACTGAATATGTGCTACATTTATTTATYGATTTGCTTATTTATTGGTAAGGCTGTGTTGTACCATTTATTTCCATAAAAGAAAATTTTAGAGGTAAATTTTCATGTTTGGAAACCTCAATTATGATTTCCAGTTTTCTATATGTAAGGTTTTCTGTCTACACATATATTTTAGGTCATGGAATTAAATCCTAGAAATCAGATAAAGGAATATTAATCTGAAATAAGCTTTCAATGGGACTTAATAATAATAGGTGAAAGTCACCTTCTAAATAAGCTACATCTTCTGCATATGCACATTATGCATCTAGAATTGCATGTGATGACCCATGCTTTAAAATGCATGGATCACTGCATTTTTCAAAAACAGCATAAAAACTGTAGCTGTCTTGTATTTTCTCCATATGAATTCAGTGGACATTCAGGTCCTAAATGTCTCCCACTGAAACAGGGTCTCATTCTGCTCTTCTCATCTACACTGTAATTAAAACATCRTCCCAAATCACAAGATAAAACGATAAAGCCTCACAGGCAGGGAGGAACGCTACAGATTCCTCTAGCTAGAACTTGTACAGAAAAGTAGCAACTGGCTTCTTTTTCTATATTGASATCAATTTAAATGGTGGCATTACCAGAAAGAGGTGCCTAATTAATCCTTTCCYTCCCCTTCTTTGTGCTCAGTGAAATAACATTTTCACAAAGAGCAGCTGTAGAACAGTGTTAGAGAACAGAGAGGATGGCTTGCCCTGGAACAAATGCAATACACTTACATACAAAATCAAAACCAAAACAAAAGATCACAAACCAAGAARTCAGGAAAGGCAAGGACTATGCAGAAGAAAAAAGAAATAATTAGTGGTTGAGAGGGTGCTAAAAGAAAACAAAGTAGGAAAAAAGTGAAACATTGGATAGCTGAAATAGAAGCAACTCTTGAGATGCAACCTAAACAAAATGGCTTGGACCGCATATGATCGGCGTCTTGGTTCAAAACCATTTATCAGGGTATAACATTAAATATTGGTGGGTACTGGTTTAGATATCTGTTAAGCAATCTAAATATTTGTGTATGTTTATACAAACATTAAAATGCAGAACATACCAACAATCAGGAAAACTGTGGCTCCATTCTTATTAATCTCATGTGAATCTCTTTCATTTCATCTTTATATACTTTGAATTTTTTTTTGTGTAATGGTCTTTTGCACAATTAAATGCAAGAAGTGTAAACACTATAAATGTTTAATTATATTTCAAGATGGGAAGCAGTAGTTTGAAGATGAGTAAATCACTTCTCCATGTAACAGGCAGTTTTAAGACAACGAACAACATAGATCAGAGAAGTGGTTTAATCATGATCACCAAATTACAGGCACTTTAAAAAAGTTGTTCCTATCTCTTCTGGTGTCATCCAAAGCTACCTAACTGGCAGCCTGCCTTTAATAAGTTGTTCTATGTGTAGCACAGAAACAAACAAAATGTGACCCAACAGCAATAAGAATACTGAAATAAAAATGATGGGATGGTGAGAAATGGAAAAGCCCCTTCCCTCCCTCCCCACACCTCCCCCTTCAAAAGGAAAAGTGTAGGCTATAGAAGAAAACTTGCAAAATAAATGTTAGAAACATATTTACTTTGAGGGATCCAACTCTACTAGCAACTCCTTTGCTTTCATCCGGCCGTCTAATTTGCTACAATGGGGGAAGATGGGTAAAAAAGACAGAAGAATAAAGAAAAAGTGAACTTAAAAAAATTTCCACACAATCAGTTAGCAGTACATGCAAGACATCAATTTGACTCTCTGAGACACCTCTAGAGGACAAAGACACAGACTCTAATTTCTGGAATAAATGACGCTTTATCATGGCATTTTAAACTTGCTTTGCTGATCACTTCTTTCTCAGTGTATTACCAATCTGGCACRTATGTTGCATGCTGAATTCACTAACATTTCTGAAAGAATACATGTTACTTATCTGATTTGGATATTAAGAATAATGAAGTTCTAAAACTCTAATGGAAGGAAAAAAACACCCTATACCWCTAAAAATCATACGAGCAGAGTATGTTATAACTGGGAGCCTGCAAGTATCATGAGTGATACTTGACAGAATACAATACAGATTCCTATTGACCCAGGCCTAGAGATTTTAGCCACTGCTATGAAGATTCCCAGTTAAAAATTATGCTGCCCAACCAGAAAATTTTAATGCCAGACCAAAATTAGATTTTTATTTTAAACATTTAATATTAAATATTTTAAATATTTAAATACATCATGTATATGACCCCCAACATCTCCTAGCTGATTACTTTTCCTTTATTATTTTTTTTCCTAGATGATGAAGAGGATGGAAGAAACAAATGAGGTAGCTGCTCAAAAGGCTTCATATTGCATGTAAAATGAAACATTCAGTTACAGCAAAAGTTTTTTTTCAGAATTGCTTAATCTGGTAAATAAACCTTTTACTGATAAAGTRAACATGTGACTTTTGAAGTAGAGAGGAAGAAGACAGTAAAAATTACTTTAGCAACATCCTACCAGTCTGAGCCAAGACTGAACTGGAAGTTTTTATTGTCTTAAGTAAAACAAAATCCCACACAAGTGAAGTGAACCCTTTCAAATCACACTACATTTTCTTTAAGAAATTTCAGCAAGGAAGCCATAGATTGAATGAACCATGGAAATTCAATGCTCTGGAGCACACTAGCAACGTACAAGTTAAATTGTCCTGTTTTTTTTTTTTTTTACATGACGCATGCGAAACAGTGAAATTCCTATTCAAAAAACAGTCAACCAAATATTTTGTTTTTTTACTTCTATTTGATTCTCAAGAAAACAATGCAACTAAACAATATCTTAACAATTTATTTAGTTTGGATAGGATGTCAATTAGCAAAAYATACTGGAAACATTCATGTTAATTGTTGCTTTCCTTCCCTGGTCTTACAGCATTAAAATAGCATYTGATTTGAACTCTCAAGTGAAACACCCACATTACTGTTATCATGGGACTCGAAGTAAATCTCCAATCAATTCTACTATACAGACCAAGAAGAAACCATCATTTTAAATAAACTATGTCTTTTTTTAGAAGACACATTGAATTAAAATATTTGCAGTTGTAACTGACTTACTACCTATTAGCTATGTATCTCTCAATTGAGAGAAAAGAAGTGCCTCAATTTGGAAGAATATTCTTATCTGAACAGAAAACAGGAGTTAGAGAAAAAGATGCTTTCCCCAGTATTCTGGTTGAGGTAMTACCAGTCCCAGATAACAAGACATCCAGTAAAACCTCAATTCATTTTATCAATTTGAAACTTTTAAAATGAATAATGTATTAGTTTTGTTTGGAAAATGAGAAATAGAAAAAAAATTAATGCTTATAATCTCATATAATGACATGGAACTGGGGCATTAAGAAAAGTGCTACATAACACAGAAACTTGAGGAAAAGTTGTGACAGCAATATGCATTGGCCCTCAGGGAAGAACTTTTTCTTAGATTACTCAGTGTGGGTATTGTGGCTGCTCAAGTTGTTCTGAAGGTTTAGGATTCAGTCAGAAATTAGACTGGAGATATTACAGGTGCATATAACTAATATTATTTAGTCTTTCTTCAAAATATATATATAAATACTTACAAAATGTTTACATTGAGAGCAATGAAGTTCAAAATGCTTGGAAATATAAATTACAAGGAGATAGTATAAGTTCGAGTCTTGTTTAACATCCGTAGGACAGTTAATATACATGACAACATGTCTTCTACAGGAACACTGCAGAGTGCAACTTGAATGCTTCTCAAGGGATGAATCAGAATTATATGAGTATTCCACAAACTATACTACATCTGCTCTCGGAATTAAATAGGGTATTACCAAGTAGGCAAGCAACAACAGGAATAAAAACCCCGTATTTTTTCATGGCAAATACCATAGAAAGGAATTCAGGTATATCGTTATCTTTCTCTGGTCAACATTAGGATGATCTAGAACTTCCAATTCAGAAAATGGCATGGATTATACATTTATTGTCTTTCAGAAACTCAGCTAGACACAAGAACTCCATCATAGATGAACACTGGTAGCTGGAAGAGATTACAATGAAAAATGTGTGTAAGTGATCTAAATAAAAAATATCTGTACCACAACAGAAACTAAATAAGTGGATTAAGAGATAAGGCAGGAGCAACACCAAGTAGTTATGGGCAAAATGTTACCTGAAAGACTTGAGGGTTTTGGAACACTCTGAAGGTGATGAATGAAGATAYGCAATGTAATGAAGGAAGAAGGGTGCTATGTAGGGAACATTCTAGGAAACTAAGAGTGTATAGTGCACTTGAAAATTTATAAATGCATTATATTATCCCTTTCTTATTCACAACAGAATAACAGCAGGAGTTAATAGCTAAAAATTAGCCATCAGTATCCCTATCTTGATATCTGAAGAACAAGGTAGAGTTACAGTTGAACCACAATGAGATAGGACGCCAGTGTAAGAAAACTTAGGAAGCAAAGAAACTAGAACGAAACAGGGAGCAAAGAGGAATGCTCAAGTATGATTAATGGATCTGTTAGAAGATGAGTGAACAGAAAGTGTTTTCTAAGCAGAAGTCTCACATATGGTTTCAATGTTATTCCACTACCTTCTACTCAATGAAGCACAARAAATGTACCTGTTTATCCTCATCCTTGATTTTATTCCAGAAAAAGAATTTAGGAGACCTAACCTTAAATACATATCTAATGTACCTACTCTATCAGTTACACTTGTCAAAAATAAAGAACATCTCTGAACAATTAGCTAAGCCAAGACCCTGCCTTTTGCTGGATTTATTTAAAGGAGGAGTTCCACAACAGGAAAAGTAGCCTCAGACATTTAACACTACCTATCTTAGACTCCTTCCCYTTCTGATAATATGATCTATTTGTGCTACTCTAAAGTTTCCCTGCTTACACTCTGACAAAGAAATTGGAATTTTGCAGGACATAATCTTTCAGAAACACATTTTTCCTATCCACATTCTAAAAATCAAACCTCGGTCAGACTTTTTCCAAAATCCTGGGCAATACATGAATCATTCATAATGACAACACCTTTTTGATATGAATAAATGACTTARTTCTGAAATTGAATAAAGGTAAAACTCACAAGGTAAAGGTAAAACTCACAATTTTTTTACAGCAATAGTTTAAAAAGATGTCAAGTACCTGATTCAATGACCTGGCCACACAATGTTGGAATCATGATAATCAAGAGATTGTACTACACAGCATCCAAATTAAGTTCATATTATTTGCTGTACACATAAGAAAAATGTAACTTCTCCCACTTGATTACTRCTGCAGAGATAATGACGAATGATGAGTTAAGAAAACTATTAATATGACTTGTGGAGTATCACAGTCCCTGTCAGTTTCTAGCCATGGCTTCTTATTCCATTTAGCTGTTAAGTTCCCTTGTACTTCTAACCTAGTTGCCATAAGGAATGTGCAGAGCAATGGTGTGAATATCCTCTTCTGAATCATAAATCACGAAACTCACTTCATATTTATCAATGTAACTACACATGCTGTTAATTAAGATTTATAAAGTTATTCCTTTTAAAACAAGTTTTTGGATGTGAAACACTGACACTCATAAGTTTGTTCATGCTAAGAGGAAAAAAAGACCTCCCTTGTTTTTTCAGTTTCACCTGCTATTACTTCTTTCCAGTTACTGTTTTATCTCAAAGGAATGATCGGTTTAGAAATCTAGAGCAAAACTGCACATGTGATGCTCCTACTTTCTTCAGCAGAGTTCCAYATACCCCGAATCTGCTTCCTCCACCCCCACCAAAGCCATTCAACTAACCAAGGCAAAATATAGAAGAAAAACAATGGGATAAGCTAGTCTAGCTTAAAGAGGTGTTTTGTGATTCAAAGAGAAGGTAGGTGGATTTACACAAAAACCATTAAAATGATCCTAAAGATAAATGCATTAAGAAGATAAATCAGTAAAAACATAACAYAAGAGAAACTAAATATGAATCAGCATATATTCAAATATTACTCACTTGAAGGGGCTCTGAAAGAATACAACATATAAAGAACAGGGATATTTAGAAGCCATCAGGAATTCTTTATCAAAAGATTGGAGATTTCTCCAGCTGATACAGTGCATTCAACTAGAGGAGGTCCRGTTGATGAAGAGAAACTACAAAGGCTATTCTTTGTATATTATTACACCACTGTGTTCCAAATAAGTGTTCTTGAAATCTCTCACACAAGTTCTCACACAGTTCATGTTAACAGAGAAACGTATCTCAAAACTATAACCCAGCTGACAATGATTTCACATCAGTCAGCAAGGAACAAAAAAAAAAAATTATGTCTTAGCCAGGTCACATAAGAGAACTGAATTCAAAGGAGATTTAATCTTATGAAGATGGAAAATGCATCTTTTGACTCTCAAGAATGTTCATCTAAGTTCAAGGTATACAACAAACTGGAAATAAGTGAAGGGTAGTGACATCCAATTGAAAAAAAAAAGGAATAAACTGAAAATATTTGATGGCTGGCAAGGAGCAATTTTAATTAGTGAAGTAATTACACATTACTTTTGTGAACAAGTTTGATGCTGGGGACTGTGACTACCAACTTCCAAATATTATATAATAAATACTGGTCTAGGTGACATTTTTTACAGTCCTTACTTGCACGAACAACAGTAGAAAATTCTGATACAGAAAWCCAAACTCCAACTTAAATTCTCTTCTTTGATAAGAACAATATTCTCCATCAAGTGAGCAGTTTCTACTGMGAACAAAGAGCTTAATATATTTTTAATATTGCAGAAAATAAATTTAAGTTAAAACTGTATTATGTATAACTTCTATATCCACGCATAAAAACAGAYTTGCACTTGAAAGTATTTTTACTTCTGCAGCTTTATGCCAGACAAACACCAATTAGAGGGGACTTCCTAAATAAATGGGGAGTATTTCAAAGAAAGGAATACAGGCTCCAGTAATAATGACATACATTCTCAACCAATGCACATATTCACATCAATGCATTATACTGCAGTATGGCATAGAAGTTTTATTAAGGTTGCTGCACTTCTTGATAACGTTAAACCTAAACAAAGTCAAAATGTATATGAATGCTAATGGATGCCAGTAAAATATTATTCTCATACCATCACAACTTTTGTTTATACTACCCATATTTTCTTTTAAAAATGGCCACTACTACTCACACTGCTCCCTGTGCAGATGGGGGAACAAACATAGTGCAGGTGGATGTTCAGAGATCAAATCGAAAAGTTGATAGGTAACATGCACATCCAGGACAACACAGACTACAATWAATAAAAACATTGGAAGTATTGAATGGTAAGTAAGTCTGTATTTGTAGTGACTTAATGTCCTAAATCTCATTTCAACTGGAGATCTGAGCATATGAGAGTGGGGTCCTTACCGCCACTATGCAGTGAACAGTCGGACAACTCTCCTGTTGCACAGGTGAATGTTTGTAAACTCTTCTACCTGCTCAATGTTGCCTTTCTGCCAGTTCTTCCTGACCACCYTCAAACACTAAGTCCTGCAGCCTCATCATTCAAGAGCCACAAATATTGCCTTGGTCTGTGTCAAAGCTTTACCAGTCAACCTTTACATCCGATTTCTCCTCAGTTCAATGCTTCCAATACTCTAATTTCAGACCCATTTGAAAATTTTCCACCGTCTGCTGGCACGTTTTGCTCCTGACCTATGCCTGCAGCCTCAYTGATTTTCTGGCTTTCCCTACAAAGGAAAGCAGAATTTGCACCACATGCTCCTAGCAGAGTTTTTCAAAACCCAAAAACCTGTCCCATATATCAGAAATCTGTCTTGGCAAGAAGGAAAGGTCATCTTTAAGGAAAAAAATAAAAACATCCTGGTCTTGGGTGGTGAAGTTTTGTATTCTTTTCATRTACCTTTCCCAAACTAACAATTCACTTCTGAATGTGCTGCTATTTTGCCTTGCTGTCCTAAGTTGAATTCAAGTTTTAAAAGCTGCAGCAGATATACGGTTATAGCACATATGATGGAGGACACTGTCCTTTAAACATTTTTAGACACTAATCTAGCTTCTATCAAAAGATACTTTGGTGGTCACAGTGAAAACTGTTGCACCAATGAAGTCACTTAGAAGTGACCTGATGGTGGAACAGTTAGATTACAAAGCAAACAAGCTCTCTGGTAGATTGTAAAGCAAGCCTTTACTCTCTTTGACAACTTCTAGCACAAAAACTAAGGGAGAGATGTTTGCATTGGGTGTAACAAGGAGTATACTGTCTTTCTGAAAACAGATAAGGAAGTGGGACTTTAAATGGAAGAGGACAAGTGCATCTAAGATTTGTTCTCAAACCTCTGTAACAACTTGTACTTTATCCTTTTGACAAGACAGGGCTGTGTTTGGAAAATCTGTGTAAACACATTTTGTCACATCTATTTCCTCACATTTAAACATCCTGAGGAGTTCAGCTACAAAAGAGGAGTGGAAGGGTTGGTAAGGATATTGGAAAAGGGTGTATCCACTAAAGCCACAGGAAACAAAGCAGTGTGGAAAGATCTGCTAATCAATTCACTTTGCAGAAACTTAAAATAATATGGCCTTTAAGTGGCCAAGTATTAACAATAACCTGGGAAATGGCCAAGGTCAATCTTTGTCCAAACTGAYGATGCTGTTGAGTGTCCAACGAGGCAGTCTACAAACTTCAAACAGCAAACACCGTGTTGCAAAGAACTGCCTTGCAAACACATAAGAGTTCCTTGCTCAAAGGCACTCCTCATATTTTGAAAAACGACATATAAAAGCAAAAAAACAGCCTTAATAAATATACTGCAATGGATGGTGCAAATTTGAAAAAAGCCAGCAGCTGGTTTGAAATCTTGCCAAACCTGTTACTGTTACTTACGGAACAATTTGCATAAATCTACTGCAGGGTAATCAAGTGGGGAGTCCTGTTTAAAACACAGGCATTGGAGAGAAATACGTTCCAAATGGAAGTGCTTTGAAGGACTCACCTTAAGGATTGCTATTTTCTCAGAGATTTTTTTCCATATTGACTTTCATAGACTTTCTGCACTATTGCTGGTTTAAATAAAAAGCAACATACTGAAATGTATATAGGTTTCAGTAAATGTAACTATCAATAAATGCCTGCAGAAATTCATGTCCAATAGCATGCAGTGATGGTGTGAAATCATCAGAAATAGAAACCACTTCCTTCCCTTTCAAGTAAACGTACTGTAGAAACCTCATTGAAGAAATCAAATGCTACCTTATTCATAAATACCTCTTACAAAGAGATAATGTATATTTTGCCTTTAATAAAACTAAATAGGTAAGCAAAATACGGCCAATTATTTTCAGATATTAAAGATAAATTTTGAGTGTAATAAAAATGGGGATGCATTTGCATCATCATCATCATTACTATTAGTCATCACAACACATTYTAACACCTAATCTTGAGGCATCTGTGAATGGAACAGTATCTTCATGGTCAAACAATTTTGAATTTGGACTTTAATACATTATCAGAATTTTGTCATCATTTATGCTGCTACAGCTTACTAATTTTACAAAGGCGGAAATRCAGAAGAAAATTAAATACTGTTTTCTTACACAGTGTCTTCAAGGAGGAAATAGAACGAGTTTAACTGATTGCTTACATTCAAAATGGGACAATTCCCTGAAGCAGTATAGTCCCTTCTCYCTTTTCCTGTTGTAGAAAACCAAAACAAGGGGAACAATCTTTGGTTAATATTTTACTAAACAAAAAGTGGCACAATAAAAGAAAAAATTTCTCAAACASAGGCAATGCGCTTGGCACATAGTCAATACTCCTTGCAGATCCAGAATACAGAACTGGATAAGCACTGACCTAAGGGTCGCATAGTTTTATTTACAAAATAAAGGGCTTCTAACATCCATGTGAGAAAGAAGAATTAGAGAGGGGTAAGCAGATAAATGTGAATTTAACTAGATGAACTGCTTTAACAAATTTAGAGTGGCTATTTATAAGAAGATTGGACAAGCAATTGTTACAAATGCTCTTCTGATTCTAAAAATCATTACCTTTTCCATCCCATCTTTTTCCCTCATTTCCTAGCACTGTTTATTGATGCATTGATGTTTAGTGACTGATACTATTTAACAGGACTATTTAATGGAATGAACTTGGTATGATAAGGATTACAATAACGTTTTTTAACCTTCCCAGATAAATTTACTCCATCTAACTGCTTAATGATTAGTGTTAATTTCAGGTACTCTAAAGTGTCATTTATTGCACTTAGAACAGATAGTGTAGGACCACACCAGTGGAGTATAGCACTATGGTGCATGCATCTTTTTCTTCTATAGTGGCATAGGACACAGTAGGCTGTAAGCATGTGCACATACTTTAATTTTTTTAATCAATCATCCTGGGAAATAGAGAGGCACACAATGAGGATTACACACTCTAATAGGAAGAAGTGAGAACATTAGGCCACATAACCAAGTTTTTTCCAGCCAAGAAATAAGGCATGAGAACTTGGCAGAAGCATGCTAAAGAAAAAGCATCTTGTACATTTTTCTCAAAACTTTCTGGGGAAATACTTGTTAAATAAAACTACAGTTYAAAAACTTGAGTAATCGAGATGAAGTAAGAATCTACTTGATGAATGAAATTCCCAACTTCTAGCAACTGCTCAGGCCAAGTCCTAAGAGAAAGACTTGAGAAAAAAAAAATTAAAAAAAAGATGAATTGCTGCATTCACATTTAATGCATTACTGCAGATGCAACAATAACATAATTCTGGGAACTACCTTTTGTAAAGAGAAAGCTTATCTGCTTGGGTAAAAAGGATACCAGAAACAAGACCTTGATATGAAGGAGTTATTACAAAAAAATTCTCAAAATTGAGATAAGGTTTATGTCTCCTGTGCCTTGTGGAAGGCGTCTTCTAGGTGCCATGCAAAATGATGGCATACACATATTCTAGAATAAATGGCCTGTGGGAACCTTACAATGGACTCAATATGTTATTTAGATAAACAACTGACTTTTTGGATAGTTGCCTTTKTAATCAAACCAGATCAAGAAGTTTTATATTATAATGAAATTGCTTGATTTCTTGACTACATGAAGATGGATTTGCTCTCAAAGGAGAAGTATTTTTAATACAGATGCAACAGATCCAAAATGAACAGGTGCTCGATTCAAACAAGACTTATTTGGAAAARTACACTTTTCTGTACCAACAGACAGAAGTTTTATCCACCAAAGGASACAAATTACGATCTTTCATCAGCCTTTTGCAAAAGTACCACTCTAACTTTGACCGTCAAAAAACATTATTGAAATACTTTGACTTTTTTTTGAGTGGAGAAGAGCAAAAAGACAKGCCAAGAAGGCTACTAGTTCCAGACAGAGAGACTGGCAGATATTAAAATAAAAGATACTGTTTTGTCTAAACTAGAAACTGTTCAGTAGAAAATGTAGTTAGCAGAATTCAAAATAAGGATTAAAAGTCTCCTTAAACATGCACATAGAAAAAGAGAAAGGAGAAATGTTATTATTTGAGGTTGGGAAGACATCAGTGGTAAACTCAGTAGTGAAAAAAAACACCTTGCATGAATTTTGATTGGGGATGATAATACRTGATACAGGAACAAAAGCATAGCAAACAATGAGAATTAATAAAATAACATTTGATGAGGCAGCTGTTTCTATAAATGAATGATGAAAATGTAGGACAGGAACATACAGAAAGTAAAACCAGAATTGTTGGGAGGGGAAGAAAATTGCTAGTTGGAAGGTAATTATATTTTACTGAATGAGGAACAGGTGAAAGAGAATTTTGCAACTGATGTAAAAACTGACCTTATCTAGCCTTTTCAATAATTATTTTGACACAAAATTTATGAGTGCTCTCAGATAAATACGAGAGGCATCATCATTACAGAATATTAAAGTAATCTTATCTGCAGGTATTTAATGACAATTAAAAGTGCTGTAAGAGAAATGGAATAAAATTTAACATAAAGTACTGAACCAACAAAGCTCTTTGCTACATGCACAAGGATTTATCAGTTGGAAAAGGGAAAGAGATTATAAAGCCATTTTACAAAACACCATTTTGACAAAATCTCATATAAGCAAATATATAGTTTTGATCATGCAAGGAAGTTGAAATCTACAACAAATGCAGGAGAAGATTTTGGAATGAGTGGTTTTTTTAAAGAAAAAAAATTAGGGAGCTTGACTTAATTATTTATTGAAAACAAAATCTGAAAATTTTTATGCATCCCCTTTGTCTGGCTGAGGAATGAATGCAAGCAAAGATTGTCCTATTAAAGTTAAAAGGCAAAAAGAAAACTGAGGGCAGACTGACCAGTGAGGTAGTTCTAAAACAAGGCTTGAGACAGCTGTGCAGAAGGGAAAACTATGTTTGGCTTGCCGGTCTTTGATAGCATCACATATTACAATGTTAAAAAATATTAGMTATTGCCCAAAATAGGAGTTATGATCATAGAACCAGTAGGTGCCATTTACTTTCAACTTCCCTATTTCCTAAAACATTTTCAAAGGTGAAACTGGACTTCAGGGACCATTAGAACATTTGCTAAAGGACCTACCTCTTGAAGGGAATTACATTACATAATGAGAAAAACAATGTCTGTGCTTCAGATTCTTGCTTCTCTCTCACATCTTGCATCAGATAGATGTTACTTCTGTGATGGAAMCATCMGACTTTTACTACAGATGATACATCAATCATAGGAAMAGGCATACCTTGAAAGAGCTTTCCTAGTCTAAATATCAGTTTTGGCTCCTGTGAACACACAATTGCCTGCTGCTGCTAGACTTTCTTCAGCTGCCTGTTGTGCTGGCTTTGGCTGGGGTAGAGCTAATTTTCTTCACAGTAGCTGGTACAGGGCAATGCTTTGGATCTATGCTGGAATCACTGTTGACAAYACAGAGATGGTTTAGCTATTGCTGTGCAGCTCTTGCAACACCTTCTCCATTCCTCACCCCACCGGCAAGAGGCCAGAGGGCACACAAGAAGTTGGGATGGGACACAGTGGGGATAGCTGACYCAAACCAGAGGGGTATCCCACACCATACGGGGTCATGCTAAACATGTAGGGCTGGGGGAAGAAGGAAAGTGGGGACATTTGGAATGATGGTGTTTGTCTTCCCAAATAACTGTTACGTGTGATGAAGCCCTACTCTCCTGGAGAAGCCTCATGATCCCATGCCTGCCCAYGGGATACAGTGAATKAATTCCTTGTTTTGCTTTGCTTGTGTGTGCTTTTGCTTTCCCATTTAAACTGTCTTTACTTCAACCCACAAGCTTTCTCACTTTTCTGATTCTCTGCCCCATCCCRCTGGTGGGGGAGAGTGCGAGAAGCTGTAGGGGGCTTGGTTGCCGGCTGGGGTTAAAGCACAACACTCTTTGAGATAATGACAGATTTGACTGAAATGTGCTAGACTAAATTTCTAGCTGTTATTTCTGTTCAGCTAATAATCAGCAGGCTCCTGTGATTGTCGTGGGGCTCACTTGCCTGACTCATATTAGCCTAGTGCTCCTTAGTGGCAGCTTTTTGTTTTTGCTGCTTTCTGTAGCACTGKGGAGCCCCAAGCTAGCTCTGCCCCAGTCAAAACCAGCATAGTGTGCATGAAACGCATATGATGATGATGCAAAACTGTAGAAGCATGATACAATATGAAGATGTGACATGCTTGCTTCGATAGCAAGCTAAAATAGCCTTCTGTGTAAGAATCCTCCTTGAATGTCCAACAGACATATTAAAAGTGGCAGAGAAAAGAAAGGACATGTATGGATATGGAAGCACCAGGAAGTATAGTGGAGGGAACGTAGGAAAAATGTTCATGGCATGCAGATTAGTAGTTCATTGAGTTCACAGCACTTCATGCAGCTTCTGGGGATACCCAATCAGTAAAACCAGACAACCTAAAATGATTTACACACCAAAACAGAGTTGAGCTGCTGAGGGATGAAACTGTAATGATAAAGAGCAGGTTTACATAAAGAGAATACAGTACAGCAAGAAAAACATATTCAAGAGGTGGAACCAGATGGAAAGACAAATATCCCCTTTACTGCCAACATCTAAAGAGTATAAAAGGTGCATCCAACACTGACTTAATGGATACTGGCATAAGAAGGATGCCAGAGAATTTGCAGCGAATRTCATAGCTGGCACTCCACATCCTCTCCATCGTTCAAGCTACCCTGACCAGACCAGCTGGATACACACATATGGATGCTGGACAGACTACTGAATGCATGYATCTTTGTGCCCTTGAATATATACATATGAAAGGGCAAATGAAATCCTTTTTGTTTTAAAATAGCATCACCTATCTCTCCTATAACATCTGGCATTGAACTTTGCTACACCATCATTAAATTGTTTATTCTAATAAGAAAGAAACAACTARAAGATTGCTGTTTATTCTAACAGGCACATTAAAAAAATTCTGATTATTTTATCAGAAAAGAACACAGCAATGTGGATTATTTATTATGTCAACAGTCAGTGAAGGAACATAAGCCCTATGCTTCTGAGTTGTTCATTAAATCAGGTTAACATATGAATGGACTACAACACTAAAAAAGAGGAACAGAGGCAAAAACAAATTGCTACATTCAGAACAAAAGACTSTATTACAATTCAGCCTATAGGATGCACAGTTTTACTCTTGAAACCATTCTTCATGAAGAAACAAGATTTAGTCAATTGACATATGCAACAAGAAATAATAGGCCCAAGGAAAAAAGACTGAATGGAGATGGGAAGCCAATATCTCTTACATCATGTTCAGCAAGACATCAAAATGACACCAAGTGCCAAAAAACTCAACAAGCATCAGTGACAAAACCAGAACTAAATTTCATATATTCAAAATGGAGCTGCAGAAAGTTCTGTAGAGGTGCATTCACARTGATTTATAATTGAAGACACTGGATGAAAAACAGACATAACTACATAGCTATTGGTGAAAAAACCCCAAACCATTAAACAAACCCCAAACCCCTCATCTTCTGTTACATCAGAACTCAAACCAGAGATTTGTTTTGGATAAGAACTGAAAAGATGACAGTAAGGCTTCTAATGTGAGAAGGATGCACATCTTTTCCCTATCTTAAAGAAATGACAAATTGAAGCTAACAGAATTTGAAAAAAAACACTTTGGCCTTGGAAGACAGCATAGTATGAAATCAAAACTCTTGCTCCCAAAGCTAATTGGAAAAAAAACCCCAAACTRTTTCAAGGAGGAATGGACAAGCTGATGCAGCATTAGCACACAGACTCTAGAACTCATGCAATGCATCAAAGATTTTTCTCTCCTGAAGGAACATACATACAGAATATTACAATTTGAAAAAAGAAAATATTTCCAGGGAAAGACTGAGAAACTTTTTTTGACATTTTTGACATGTTTGAAAGTTTCCACTGGACTCAGGAAAAGAATTAAATTCTGAGGCTTAATAAGTATCAACTAGTTACTAAGACATACAAATGTAGAGAAATTTTTAACAATACAGCTTCTTCGTATGATTCATTATGTAACAGGTCTGAAAAGAAGCTGAATTTTTTATGACTGCAAGAATTGTTCTGGATGTTCTGSATCTGAAGCCAATTCCCAATTACTCTAACATGCTTCTTTAGTTCTGCTACAACAGTTCTTCRGCATGAGTTGCCCCTGAAGTTTTTGACCTTCCTACAAAGTGTACCTTCCATTTTTGAAAGGGTTTTAGTAACTATGAYGTATTTGAGTGTTGTTTTAATATCCCAAGCATATCAAGCTTCTTCTTCCTTAGGTTCAATGTCTCACTTTCGAAGCTGCAGCATGTTGTTAACTAGTAACTACCAGGGTTTGTAACCATAAGGTAAATTAAAAATAAGACTTACTAGGGCTCCACTATCCACGTTTTCCCAACACAATACATTTTAAACCATGATGGAAAAAGGTAATATGAAAAAGGTAATATGGAAAAAGGTAACATTACCATGAGGGAAAAAGGTTATATATGAAAATATTCTAATACCTTAATTAGCAATTGATCTGAAAACTACTGCTCCACTGTATTGAGAARAACCCAGGAGGATACAATAGATTGATGTGCATTAGTAAGCAGGATTCATCTTAAGGTAACTATGGCTACTTTCTACTCAAATATATATTCTATTAGCATAWCATTTTACTAAATATAATTTTCTGTAATCCTGGAATGTGCATTGAAAAAAAATTAAGAGGAAATTAAATGCAGAAACAATCATGAAAATATTGGGATTTTTAGCAGAATAAATATCTATGTCTGTGTRTATTTTTACAAGAAAAAGCAAGAAACCCTTGCTGTGCTTGGGGTGTGATCTCACCCATGTGGATCATCCTAACAATTTAAAACAGTCTTTCCCCACTCTTCCACTCCTCAGCCACAGTACAGGTAAACAGCTATGCCAAAGTACTTGCTACTTACTCAAGCAAGTCCCTAGGCGGAAAAAACTGAAAAGGAAACAAACTTCACTTGGAAATTTAGTGTATGTGTTCAAACTTTAAAATATATTCACACACTTGCCATACTGCTTTCACTTTGAATGACTTTAAGAAGGAACAAGTAAGAATCAAGATGAAAAAAAAAATATATATGCCCTCAAATAAACACAAAATATCTACACTGTGGATAAGACCACAGCTTATCACAACACATCTTGAMCAGCATCTTGTTAGTGTAAGAATTTTTGATATGGAACCTGATCTTTCTTCCACTGAAAAATACTGAATATTTCCACTGAAAAATCTGTAACAACAATAATTGACAAAAATGATTTTTCCAACTCCAACTGCTCCCATCTGGTTATGTGCTTACTTCACATAATAATTCTATATTGAAAGAACACTAAACTGAAAACAGAGATCAGAACTAGGTGTAATATTAATTTGTAACTCATTTGACTGTGTGAACGTCAATGTACACATTCAACATTAAAGCTGTGGTTCATGACATTTTTTTTTTAGCAATAAGCATGAGAAATTACTGACACAAGATTTCTTTTTATCACAGAAACAACGTTCATCAGCATTTTGTTCTTTCAAAAGAAATTTAATATATTTTTCTAGGCTATTTCAGAAATYCTCTGCAACTGGAACATTTATATAAATTACAAGCGTCACACTTCATACATTGGGAATATTAGGTCTTCAGGCAGATGTCAGCTTATGAATGATAAAGACAATAGTTCTTCATAGGAGGCAGAAAGTAACAGAAAGTGATCAACTAGCAGAATTAAATGTACTGTGCWACAAAGAGGATGTGGATGGACAGAGCAGTGGATGGTGAGATGACCATTTGGTTATGCCTCAAAAAAATTCTGAAAAGTAGCCTTGCTTGTTCATTTTAGCTGTAAGACAGAGCCAATAAACGTTTGTTATGTAGGAATCGAAAGTTATCTATTGCAACTACAAATATATAAGGATCTAACCACTGAGGGTTTTGTCTGATTCAGTGTAACTGAACTACGGATAGATAGGGAAGGGACAGAAAACTAGTAAGTAGAGAGAGACTTTTCCTTAAGCAGAATGTAGGGGAGTGAAGGGAATGAAGTAGCAAGATGGAAAAAAACCCCACACTCTCATCTTGAAAGTACTATAACAAGTTCCTTAGGATCCTTCATGATCAAAGATAACACTGAAACTTTGCACATTGAAGTGAAAGAACTGAACATCAGTGAGACTGATGATCTTGCAAAGTGAAATACTTTGAAAACCTCTTGTCATTGAAATGAATTCCTGGYGATATTTTAAAAACCTGTCCTTGGTCTTCTAAATCTGCTTCATTTGACTTTGACACACAACATTACCAAAAATTAAGTACTGATTACATCATTATGTGTGTGAGAAATGAAACCTTCAACTTGAAAAATGTAATTTTCTTTTAGACTAATATCATCCCCCTAAGAGTAGAACAAAATTCAAAGTTGGAAATAATGACTCAGTCATTTGCTCTGGATATATTCTTTAAAGTTATCTGAAGTTTTAGATGTAAAATTTTCTATTGTAAGCTTAAAAAAACCCCAAGAGTCAACATTAATGCAAATATAAAAAAAATCTCCATATTTATAAGAGTATTTTACCCGATTTTGTGTCTCGAAAGAASATTGCATTTTACTTTTGAAAATGCCAACCACAAACAAACACAAAAACATGGAACTTAGAACCTGAGCAGCTACTGCAAATGACAAGAAAAAYTTGCAAGCCACACTGTGTTATCCTAAACTTCTGTATTTGAGTGTTCAGCAAATTCATCTAACCATGTTAAAAAAGCAATAAAACGTTCAAATGATCAAAAATATATTGTGCAARATAAAAGCATGTCACAACCATTATCAGCTTTATGATTGAATGACTGAAAAAGGGAGGACTTTTCAGTTTTCCTCTGAGTAAAACTCAGATTGCCTCTGTATGTGAATCCTTCTACTACAAATATGGTTTAAGTGTTCTTTGTGCAGTAGTCGATTTTGTTTGAAACTCAAATAAAATTTAGAGAACAAGAAAAGTRTCCTGCAAAGATTTATTAAAAGCTAACAAAAGCTATTTTGCTTAGTCTTGGGGATGTACCTAATMATAGACATAGGGTAGTCCCAGTGGCAATTTGTCTAAAAGTCCCTACCTTCCAAGAAATATAATTACTTCTTTTACCAGGAAATTACATTTTTGAAGACTGATTGAAACATCCAGATTTCTACTAAATATTTATCATTTAGTACTGTGTTAGAAACAGATTTTCAGAAAACATGGATGAGAAGCTGCAAACAGTAAAGSAAATTTACAATCAAACGTTGTATTTTGTGTACATATCTGGTTGCATATATAAACAAGGTAAGTTTTCCAAAATATGATTCTGAAAATGTCAGTATCAATCAGGAGCATTAGTAAAGTGTCCTCCCATACCTTTTCTCCAATATCCTCATGCTTTAGTCACCTGCTACTTACATTCATTTAATAGAGGTGCTCCCATCATTGCAGAAGCTTGATTTTTTTTTTCTGAGACACACAGAGCTTTCTGTTATTCAGCATACTCAGTAAGAGAGATGTAAGGGTTCATATACACTTAGGACAAAAAAATATAACAAGAAAGTGGTACAACAAAATAAATAGGAATATGCAGCTGACAAAGAAATATAGTGCCACTTGCTCTGTGGCTAGACCATCACTCCAAAAAAATGTGTAATCAAAGAAATCTTTTTTTTTCCCCTGACACTTCCTCACCTTTGTTCCATGTCATATACACATCTTTTGGAGCCCTGAAATKAATTCCTAAACCAGCAAATGAGAGTATTGAAAAGATACACATTTGCAGATTAAAGAAGCAAAAAAAACAAAAAAAACCACCTTGGTACATCACCTCAACGCTGAGGTTCAATTTACTTTTATTCTCAGTACTGTGTGGGCAAGAGGCCAGTGTAAACTTAATTCATATTACAGGAAAAGCCAGGATCCAGAGGGAAAACTGAATAAGTGAAGACATTTAGCATTATWGATAATCTTGAGGAATATGAATTAACATATTTCTTGATAAATTCAGAGGATGTTTGGGAACTTGAGGACACTGAAAAGGACTGAACAAAAAGATAATGGGTAGTTTCTCTAATTTTTTTAAAGTAATACTGAACCAAGAACTCTTTAATTGGTAAAGAAGCTTATGTGCAAAATCCAAGGTAATATGAACAGATGCCATCACCCATCAAGTTTATTTTCCAGTTGGGTTTTTTTTGTTTTTCCCTGTATAACACTTGTAACAAACCACCACCAAAAGACATCACAGAAAAGCTAACCTAGCTAGATGTTACATGGCAATTCCAGTTATAAAAGTGGTGTGGTCTTCCTTATTTTCAACRCAATCTGATTTTGCAGTCATACAGGAAAAGCAGGTCTCAACATGAAATACCAAAGCATGGTCTAATTATGAAATGAGCTCATTTCCACTAATTTCCAAAACACAGTTTCAGATTTTTAATCTGTTTCAAACTTCTTGTACATTCCTTCTGTAATCTCTGAATCTTTCAAGACACCCTAGAGGAGTGTATTCTGCTTGATAACAGAAAATCTTTACTCCTTCCTATTGTGATAAACTTCTTGAAAATGTATAGGTTTCTTCTAGAGCTATTTCTCARCAGAGCTGTCTCTTATTTATGCTTGTTACTGGTCACCTTTGGTTTTCTTTGGATAACTTTGTTTTGTCAATGGGAATAAGGCTCAGTGCAATTTCTCTGTTTTGTCTTGCTCTTCTGCTCTGAGTATTGTAATGTAAAAATCTCTGTGCTTTTACTTCTAAGCCATCAGACAAGACACAATTTTTAAGGAAAGAAGTTTAGGAGATGTTTACAGATTGAACAATCTTAAGAAAAGTAGACTATATCATGAAGCTCAAGTTTGCTGTCCATCAGAATAATTTTGATTCTATTACACTGAAGGTAAGCAGTGTATAAAAAAAATCCCATAGGTTAAGCCAAAATATTTCTATGGTAGCTGCCAATAAATCTTGCTTGCTGACAGAAAAGAATGAGACAGTAAGAAAGAAGAACTAGCAGATGCTGGCAATCATTTTACCAAGCAGAATAATCTTCAAGGATCATGAGTTAGATAAGGAAGAATGTTATTATTTGCCATCTGCTACTGGTTTATTAGTATGTCAGCATCTGGTBCCACACAAAGATCTTTGTGATGTGAACGTACAAAGCTAATTTAGCCAGTTTTCTTCTGCTGAAAGGAATTCTGCTGAAGGTAAACATTAYAGGCCTTGCCACTGGTCAATTCACTTAGTTTTTGATGTAAGCTGTTTAAAGCTTGATAGAAAGAGAACGTAATAGRGTTCACTTCAATGATCAATAGTATAGCCTAATCACTGAGAACTGAATAATAATCCCACAAGGTTGGCATTAAAACTTTCTATTCAATTTAGGCTGGTTTTTGTTTCCAAATGTCAGGCAGCAAATATCTAAGTTTGAGCAAAGTCAGTTKGTTTGAAACTCTTAAACTGAACAGTAATAGTGGGGCACAGATCTGCCCCAGCCCAGGCTACAAATTTGCATATGTATTTTTTTACAAAATACTACTTGCTTAATGCTGTTACTCAGTGGCAGGATTATCTATGTTCCTGGGGATACTAAAGGATATTAAATACATTCAAGGTGCTAACAATTTCATATTCATGATCGATAATGCAAGAGATCGATAACCAGAAGTTGTTGGTGGACCCACACGTTAAACTGTGCAAGAGCACACATGGAACGAGCTACACTATCTTACATTTATCTATTACATAGAATGACATAACCCTCCATGCGAACCAACCTTGTTCAGCAGAGGCAATACATTAATCTSATAGATTACATGGCTGAGCATGGAGCTTTCAAGGCATAAATGTACTTACTTTTGGTGTTGGGCAGGATGCAGTGGAGAGGCGAGAGGTGGCTTGGGCACGAGGAGATTCTGAAGGAGTAGTACTGAGGGAGGCTGTATCACGTGGGAGAACCTGAACACCACGAGAGATGATGGAATCTGGAATCTTAAACAGAAGAGAGATAGAATTAATAGTAAAAAATATACTGTATGTAAAACTTACTCAAAACCTTACCTCAAAACCATAGGTTTTTCCTATGTGTGCCACTCCTCAGTTTGCACACCTCCTCAAACTCAGTGCTTGGCAGTGGTTAATGGCATATTCTCCTAATTTCAGTAACAAATACCTAACAAATACACAAGATCACATGCTAACTGAAATAGCACAGAACATACTAATTGTCCTGAAAAACCTATGAATCAAACATTCCATGACACGAAATAATAAGRAAATAATGGTTTCCTCTTAAACCTTTGTTTCAAACCCAGTGATGACCAACAATGATTTCTACCATGGCATGACAGGAGGCAGACTTTCCATTCACTAACTATATTCTGAAATATATATTCAGGCCACAACATTCTGAAGAGAAAACCATTTGCTAGTAATTTACTGAACCCCTCTAAAGAAATGTCATGCAGGGAGAAAATTCCTCATAAGAAATGTCATGCTGTGAGTAAATACTCTTAATTCCATGAAGACTTTATTTCAGCTGCAAAAACTCTCAATGTAAGGTTTGTGCTGCAAAARCTACAGGCCTCTTTGGAGTAAGTAATGGCAAAAGCATTAGAAACCACCATCCAAAGCCAACACTKGGTTTAAAATACATTCTGAGAGAAAAAATTAAACTTCAGTCTTGTTTTTTTTTCCAAATATGTTAGAGTGCCAGTTAGGGAAGCATATCCCTCCTGATGAAAAACTGGGAAACTGGTAACAATGGATGAGGAAAAGGCTGAGACAATCAACAACTTTTTACCTCAGTCTCCACTGGCAACCTCTTTTCCCATACTTCTTCAGTGGATGGGCCTTATGTCAGGGGTTGGGGGTGCAAAGTTCTCCCACTGCCAGGGACAATCAGGTTCGTACCTCAGGAGCCTGAATGTACCTAAGTCTATGGATCCTGATGAGATGCATCCCARAGTCCTGAGGGAATACACTAATGGAGTTGCTAAACCACTGTCCATGGCATTTGAAAAGTCATGGCAATGAGATGAAGTCCCAGGGGACKGGAAAAAGGGAACACTGCATCCACCTTTAAAAAGGGTAGAAAGGAGACCCTGGGAACTACTGACCTGTCAGCCTCACTTCTGTGCCAGATGTCCCTAGAAGCTGTGCTAAGGCACATGGASGGCAGGGAGCTGATTTGAGGCAGCCAGGCTGATTTGAGACAGCCAGAATAGCTAGACTGAGGGGAAATCCTGTCTAATTATCCTAGGACTTCTMTGGAGTGACTACATMAGTGAACAAGGGAAGAGCTATGGATATCTTCTACAGAACTTCTATAGACATTCTCTTTAAAGTGGAGAGACATGGATTTGATGGGTGGAATGTCAGGTGGACAAGGAATTGGTTGGATGGTCACATCCAGAGGACACTGGCCAACGGTTCAGAGTCCTGATGGACATGAGTGACAAGTGGTGTCCCTTGGGGTCCATATGGAACCAGTGTTAYTTAATTTCYTCTTTAATGACAGACAGTGGGATYGAGTGCACCCTCAACAGATTTGCAGACAACACCAAGATGAGGGTGCACTAACCACACCTGAAGGACAGGATCCCATCCAGAGGGACCTGGACAAGCTCACGAAGTGGCCCTACGGCAATCTCATGAGGTTTAGGAAGACCAAAGGCAAGSTGCTGCACCTGGTTCAGGGCRATCCCCTATATCAACACAGGCTGGGGATGAATGGATCAAGARCAGCYCTGCTGAGAAGGATTTGGGGATGYTGGTGCATGAGAGGTTGGACATGGTCAGCAATGTGCACTTCCAGCCCAGAGAGCCAAATGTGTTCTGGGCTGCATSCAAAGCAGCATGGGCGCAGGGCAAGGATGGGGATTTTGCACCTCTACTCTGCCTTTGTGAGATTCTGCTTGGAACATATTGTGTCCCACTCTGGGTTCCTCAGCATGGAAAGATGGATCTGTTGGAGAGAGTCCAGAGGAGAGTACAAAAATGATCAGAGAGATGGAACACCTCTCCTATAAAGATAAGCTGAAAGAGTTGGGATTGTTCAGCCTGGAAAAGACAAGGCTCCAGGGAGACCTTATTGTGGCCCTTCAATACTTACAGGGGCTATGAGAAAGATGGGGCAAACTTCCTGTTGTGACAGGAGAAGGGGTAATGGCTTTAAACTAAAAGAGAGCAGCAGAGACTAGATATAAGGAAGAAATTTTTCACAATGATGGTGGTGAAACACTGGAATAGGTTACCCARAGAGATGGTAGATGCCTGACCTGTGGAAACAKTCAAGGTCACGTTGGATGGGTCTCTGATGTTGTTGAATATGTCCCTGCTCATTGCAGGGATTTGGACAAAATGGCTTTTAAAATTCCTTCCAAACCAAACTATTCTTTGATTCTATTTCTAACCTGGAATTTTAGTGACAAATCCTTTAGCTGGTGAAGTAAGTGGAAATGCACCAACTTACAACAGTGAGAAATCATTCTTATTTTCAGTTGTAAAAGTGAATCTGTCATTATTTGTTACCTTCCRTTTCTTCTGTTCAGTTTTAAAGAAAAGAGACAGAGGATTGAATTTTAGAATAAAGCTTTTCTTAGCTTTGATATTCTGAGTCTTAGAAAGTTTGCAGGTTTTTGTTACTGCTGTATTTGGGCCCAGTCTGCAGCTATCACACCAGCTTTACAACTGATTAGATTACTAGTTAACCATGATTTTTATATTTAGTCTAAAATGTTAAGACATACCAATGATAAATACCTCAGATAAGAGAACTGATCCCTAACATTTGTTCCACAACACAGTTGCTCTACAATGCAGCAGATTCCACTATGAGTATTTAAAAAGCCTTATGCTGATTTTGTTTTAATTATTTTAAACTCTTCCTTTTTCAGAGGCAGCAATTCTACAGATCACTTTGCGCTTACTTCCTGCAAGTCAAAAATGTAGACATTCAGATCTTTAAACAGATACACACACACACACACACACACACACACGTTTTAAGATCTTTCGCGCTCATTAAGAATTTTTTACTTCAGCCTGATGTTCAAGTTCCAAGAGAACCATCAAAAGAACTCCTTTGTCCAGGGAAAATGGCAGTAACACACAACAAAAGGAAGCAAGAAACAAAGATCCAGTTAAAAGCCAAATCATGAATGTTGGGCATTTCCAGACAATTTTTTTTATAAACAGAGATGCTCTTTCCCAGTCTGCATCTAGGCATTTTGAGCATTGTTGCCTACTAAGATTTTAGGACAGATGTCCTAGGACATTGGAAAGTAKGTCCTTCCAGGAACAAGCCTGAATCCTAGTTTTCAGTATGTGTTACATTATTAGAACATTAAGACATCTTTGTTGTCTGTTATTATAACATTAAGACATCTTTGTTACTTGTCTCAGTATAGTTAAAATGACCAATCTGAATATTTGTGTCATTAAATACTGTTTTTTTTAAATGTCATTTTCCACTCTCTCAACTTCCTTGGTTCCCCTCCATAAATAATGACTATGTCTAACTTAGCAACCTTGACTTAGACATACTGGGTTATACCTAGGGCGTCTYATTTCACCATATACCCTCCTCCTCATGTTAAGAGTTTCTTATGTTTACAAGTTGTTTATAAATTGTGTGAAAACAGATTTTGTTCTCAGAGTGCCACCAACTACCTCCTATTTGCTCCACTGTGTTTCTACTCCAGCAGTGTTTTTCTCCAGTCAGTTTCTGCCAGCTCCCCTCAGACGATCTTTCAAGGCTAAGCAACTCATGCTACGATTTCCACAGTAGCCAATTACTGTGGAATATTACGATTTCCAAATTATGAAGTCAGCAGAGCTTCTTTTCACTATGGATGACTATGCTGGGGATATCTTCCTCTTCAGAAACAGTGCCTAACTGGCCTCTGCATGGAGAAAAGATCTAGAAAAAATTCTCACTGAGAGCAAGTTAGTTCATAATTAATAATTTTGTTCTTTTTCTAATATGAAAGTGGAATGTGCCATTTTGCTAAAATGGCAGCACTAATATTTCTCTTTAAACCACTACAATGTGCTGAATTCAGTGAAGGTACTAGTATGTCTATTCCATAAACAGAAATACTTAAAAATATAATGCGACATGGGGAATTTATCATTTTTCTCACCTACATTTAGTAAGCTTTTTTAATTTTAAAATTAAAAAATTAAACTTAGGCAATCTAAGTCTCTTATCAAGGCAACTTCTTGTTAACTCTGTTAGAGGTTAATAAACCTGTGAGAAATTTCTGTGTGGCCTGGGGCATAGAAATCTGAAAAAAAGAAGGGCAAGAACTTTACTGCATTTTGGATAGCTTGTATTTTTAACCTTCACTAAGTCACACTGAGCATTTATGATGTGTTTCCCTAAAATTTTTTACTCACTTTCCTGTTTTAAATAAATTGAATACAGAGCAGAGATCTCAAAACTTTAAATGGAATACAATAAAATTCTTAGTTCRGTGAAACTAGTTTCTGTTTGCACTAGCTGGAGTGGAAAACCTGTTGTAACATGCTGTCAAAGACAGAAATTAATGAGAAATRAATGAGGTGACAGAGAAAGACATTCACCATATCCATCAGTTGTTGCCTCTACAGCTTTTATTTGACCTGGCCTTTCTCTGAAGTACTTTTATTTTGGTTTAAATATTTGTGTTTTCATATAAGAGAGCTTTGACAAGAGCATTGACAAGAAGGGGAAAAAGCAAAAAGTATGAGTTCTTCATTCTCTTCTGCCCAGAAATGAAACAAGATTGACAATGATGGTGAGGTAAGAAAACAAACTGTAGATGGCAATTACTATGACTGTTATACAAGAGAAAAAAATGTCTGAAAAACATACAGAAAGGACAGCTTAGAAAAACCAACAACCTGCAAAAAAACTAACCACTTTCTGCTCTGAGATTGAAGATATGATTTGGATTATAGAATGCATAAAACAATAACTCAAGAGTAATCTGCAAAAGGACACAGAAACATGGATGACAGTTTAACAGTGTTCTTCATAGAGGCTAAATTCACTGTTCCACTGATGTGGAAGAATATGGTCCAAATTGYTGTTTAGTGACCCCAACTCAAAAAATCCCAACTACTGCAATAAATGGGTGCATGTATGTATGCATGTATATATTATAAACCTATATATAACTTCATTATCAAGTGTGTGAACTCTTTAAAGTCTCCACATTTCCAAGTGGCTTTTCAAGGGACATAGAATGATGTTTTAAATATAGAGGTGTTAGGCTATTTGACTGATGGTTTAAGTTACTATTTGCCTAAGGGAACAGGTCCTTTCTACCATTCATTGAAGYAGTTTTCTACTGTTCACTAAAACCAAGTAATTTATAATAAGTCCACTGCTTCCTGACTCCTGAAGTCTTCTGTTTCTGAGAAATTCTATTTCTAAACAGAAAACAAAATGAGGGAGAAGCTGCAAGCGATGAAAGCATACTATGAACACCCATTGCAAATGTTGCATTGGCAAAAGAACCATTGAGAGAAAAKCAGCAAAGAAAGACAAGGAGGAAATAGTTACAATTTCATAGGTCTAAAGCAGTAATTTCAGGAGATTATTTTAATTATATTCAATTTTTAAGTATATTAGATGATAAAGCTGGCGCCTAATCAGAAACATAGGCTTTATACCAATTATTATCTCAGCAGCTAAATGATTCAAACTGACAATACACATGACCTTTACCTTGTTTAGACTTTTATCTTAAACAGATATTTTCTGTAGAATGTGCTCTAAAAAATAGCACTGATGTGTCTTTGTTAGAAGAACATAAAAAACACTGTCTGTTCATACATAGACTAGGAGGCAGGCAGAGTATTTTTAGTTAGTGTTAGTGCAAAAGCCTCTTGGAAGTGTCTCTTACCAGTTCTCCTGCACTGCCTGCTGCGTGATGGCAATAATTGATGAGACCAGGGATGGGCTGTTCACCTTTTGCCATGATAACAGCTGAACTGGTGTAGGATGGATGCTTCTAATGCACAACACATAACAGCTATGAATACAGTGACAGGAACACATGAAACTGTACAAGCAAATGACCAAAAACGAATGAGGTGAAAACAACTGTGACACTGAAATGCTAAGCTCATATAAATATAGCCAGTTGAGATTCGAGGTATTTTCTGCCTTTAAAAATGGCATATATTATTTACCATTGCTTGTATTGAAAGAAATGAAACAATTAAAAATTTGAATTAATAAAAACTGATACTTGCAAATGATAATTACCTTAATTCATCCCTGCAAAGACATATGTAATCAGGATTTCCTGTATATTGGGAGATGATCTCCAGCTGCAGCTGTCTTAGAAATGTCAAGATGTCTCAGACCTGAATTCACATTTCTGGAGTTAGAATGTTGCTGCTTTGGTTTAGAAATTGTTTAAAATAATTTTGAGTTACTTAGACTTTCAATTCTCAAAATAGGAATTAAAAGCATGACTTGTGGAKTAGATATAGAACAAAGCAGTTTGGAAAGAACTGTTTCCAAACACACAGGGATACACTATCTTTCCATTCAAAGACTGAACACATAAAACTGAAGTAGATAATTACATATTGCTTCAAATRATACCATAATTCTTGYAATATTTAAAATTTGAACTGAAATGATTTATAGGTGTTGCCTCATTTTTTTCTTTTGGAGTCTCCAATTCATTATTTTAGTTTGAGTAATGGTGATCTGTGATTACTAGTTAAAGTAAGGATATAATTACAGTATGATACTCAGTTTGTTGGCAGAATTTCACCTCTTATGCAGACATGCACACTGGAATACAACAATCTGGATATCTTATTACTTAATATGCTATCTGTCTGCTATACTTTTATCACTGTTTTCAGACATTAACATTTTCATTTCAAATTCGATAGTATGGGTTGGATAATTTTTTTGTGATTCCTTAACATGCCGCCTACAGGACTTTACATGTTCAGGCATGTCAGTACTATGAATTTTAAAAAAGCCACTAAAATCAGTTTGTCACAGCCAAATGTTAACATCAAGATAATAAATCAAGATAATAATTAATATAACTACCACTGGAATTTGAAATCACCTGCTAAAAAGAATTCATATATTTTTATGAAGCTCTGTTTCTACAAAATGTRCCTAAAATACATCTGTTTGACATGAAGACATCAATGTATAGTTGTAACATGCAAATGCATACTGGTGGAAAGTGCCTGAGACAGAAACTAAAGGGTCTCTTAAGGAAAGAAGCCAGACTCACCTTAGCTGCAATGGCTGCTGCTGTTATATGTGAAGAAGAACTGTCTTCTGTTGAGGCAACTCCGCTATCCTTCTTCTCTTCCTCCTCTTCCTCACACTGCACTCCTTTGTCTTCTGTCTGTTTGTGAGGGCTGGTGGTTGGAGGAGGAGAAAGAGGAGGTGGTGGTGAAGGTAGATCTTCAAGCTCATCGTGTACCTCCTTTACTTTTACAATGGCATCCCGCAAAAGATCAATGGCGTGAGGTAGGGCTGGCAGTATAAACTGAAAGCATTCCTATGCACAATGAGAAAAGAAACCACTATGAAAAGTTACCTGCAGATGCAAATAGGAATTTACTCTTTAAATGTATTTGGCATTTAGATGCATCTTTTCACCTGATCATAAACAAAATCTAACATGTCCTATGCAACTGCTCTTAAAAGGTAAAAAAAAATGGACTCAGAAACAGACTTGGTGACTATTCTATATATTTTTGCCTTTTTCATGCAAATACAGTAAATTGCACAACGGGGCTACTGCAATTAAGCTAATATTGTATTAAAACTTTGGAAAATAAAAGTTAAATTTTTGTGAAGATGTAATACAGAAAACAGTTCACAGCAGCTGGAAGAATGCTATAAAAATGTGGTCTAAAAACATTAACTATATCCCTGTAGGGATATTAGCTTCGAATCTTTCCTATTATGCTCCCTCACAATTAGAGGACAATTCATAATGGTTTCCATAATTACACTATCATATAATTATATCCTTTTTTATTTGTGGACTGATTCTATATACCAGAAGAATGACAAACTATACTGTCATTATCATGTTATGTAACTCAGAAAAAATTTCATAATCTATTTTTCAAATTTCTCCCTGTTCTATAACCTTAAAAACAATTAGAAAATAAATAATAATATTAAATAAATAAAGATAAAAGTTATAAATAGATAATGAAATAAAGATTTTCAATAAATAATCATGACTATGTAAAAAAAAAAAAGAGCAAAGAATCCATCAGAAATTGCTGGAGTTTAGATATGCCACTTTGTAAGTAAAACATGATTCAAAAGCACTGTATTTCCTCAAAGCTCCTAAATAAGAACACATCTTTCAGTTCCTTCTTGAGGAGTAATTAAATGATAAGTCAGACCACCTTACAGATTTATAAATTCTTTAAACACTCATGTTATTATTGTGAAGAACTGAAGTAAACTGGATGAGTACAACTGCTATACATAATGAATGTATATTAAAACATACCTATAAAGATAATAAAGATTATTACTTAAAATGCAACTGCGAAGTGTAGARTTATTGTGCTGCCACAGTATTACTTTAAAATAATGAAGCACACAACCATCATTACTTTAGCAAAGAAGCAGACCTGAAGTAAGCGAGAAACAAACATAATATCTGAACTGATCAATAACTGAAAAAGTACACTAATAATTAACTAATCAGAGAAGCATGTTCCCCACTGCTACCACTGAAATGATGTCTTGTTGGCTTAACTGTTGATGCACAGATTCCTACTAAGTCCTCTAAAAGCTCATATTACTTATGGAACTCATTGGTTAAGGCAATTGCTACTACAGTTACAAAAACTGTCAAAGACCAAATGATTTAAATAAACATCTCATAATTTCACACTTTGCCCTCTTTCGTAACATTAACTATCTTTTGCAAGACTTAAAATAAACMAAAAACCCAYAAAATTGAAGTTTTCTACAGATCCAGATTCAATGGTACATGCCACACAAATGTTCTCTGATGAAATCAYGTTTGGTATGCAGTCCATTTGTGAGATGAAGCATTTACATTACTGTCATTTTCCATTAATATTTTACTATTTTATTGAAGAAATATATATACTGCTGCAATTTCGTAGCTTTACATAAGCTTCTCTTATGATMCTATTTAATAAAGGGAAAGGAAATCAGCAATAGGTAGAAGAGGAAAAGTAGGGAAATTCCTGGTAACAATCTGTCCTTTTTGGTTCTTGAGATTCAACCTTTTACGGAACAATTTTCTCTACTATTCATCTTAAAAATCTCTGCTTTAAAGATGTCTCATACGAAAAGAAATCGTGACAGGACAGAGAATCATTATGATGGGAACAAATGAAAATCAGTTTATCAAAAGATTGCTTGTATGATGCAATCATATGACATTTTTTCTTTTCCAGCAGAATTACCTTTTTAATTACTTACCCTATATCAAACTATTGTTAAAACACTTATTCATACTTTTTCATTTCTTTTCCTCATTTGCTTTCTGCAATTTACCTATCTTCAAAGTCTAATTGCCTCAGGACACAAAATGACAATTGCTGCTGTAGGTTAGGAGTGCTACTGAACACAATAAAAACCATTAGAGATGGCAGGCTATTTCATCTCTCTCACAATTCAGCAAAAGAAGTATTCACTTGTGTAATAATCTTCTTACTGGTGCACCAGTTCTTTAAAATGTGGGTCCATTGCTTTGTTAAATATATATCCATACATATGATTTCCTACCTATACTGGAAGAATTTGAAGGAGGTATACTCCCACTTCACCATCCTCCAATGCCATTTGTGTGTTTTGAAGGCTTTTAAATTTCCTTTTAATTACAGTCTCATTAGGTTTTCTAAAAATGCTGTAAGGAATGTAGAATCATAGAAGGGCTCACATTGAGTCCTTGAACTGAAACATGTTGACAGTGTATCTAAAAACCTATGGTGGCTGCTCAAGATCATAGCATTCAAAACATTTCCTCTTCAACTTCCGGGTGACAGACCACACAAATGCTGTTTTTCTATTTCCAGACAAATGTCTTTTAAGAGACAGTGACTTCAGGACTGGGCTGCTAAACATGTTAGTACTGTCTGCTCTGTGCCTGGGTAATACCTACTCAGGACATATATACCAGGTATGCATTTGTTAGAAGCCAGAGGTAAAGACGTTTATTAACAAGGCCAGATGTAGTCTGAGCCCTGAAGAAATACATTCTTGTGACTCATGGGGGACCTACCTCAGCAGTTTTGTATCAGGTTGTACAGCTCACTATTCAGCTTAGCAATATTTGTGAGAAGACTGTTTTTCTACCAGCCAACTACAAAGAAATGAGTGAAAAATCTGGCCTTACTAACAAACAACATAAAAATCCCTGCTGAAGTTCGTGTTTCTCTCAGCTATATTGTCAGAAAGAAAGCATAAATAAAGACAAAAAACCAAACTTCTTTGTCCAAACTGGGCAAAATGCAGGAAGAAAAAATAACTGTATAAAAAATAAGAAGTCTGATATACCCATGCAGAGAAATTCAAAAGCATCCTCACACTCTTAAAAATTATGTTCCCTTTCTTCTCTCTTGTTGATCAAAACTGGGAATGTCCCGCATACTCCAGCAGGTTCTACCATATACTGGGCATTCCTGTTACTTCTGTGTGAAAAAGAATGATTTTTTGGAAACTGGAGACAACCCATGGACAAGGCACAGATAATTAGAGAAGAAAGGGAAAATGCATGAGATCATTAGACTCTTCAATAGCACTGCCTGCTCAAGTGAGYGCTCTCTTGCACTGCATGTAATGTCCTGGTCACACACAGCACCTTCAGTCAGATCGGAATTGTATGGTCCTTGGCTAAGAGTGTGGTCACTTAGCATGAATATGCATTTCAATTCACTTTTATAAAATTTATTGTAGGGGAAACTTTATACCATTCAAAGCAATGAGAAGCGCTCATCATAGTTCCTCCCTAGCAGATCAGTAAGAACATTTCTTACCTGTGACCCTTTCTTGCTACCTGGAAGATTAATTATAAGAGTTTTCCCTCTGATTCCACACACAGGCCTGAAAAGAAAGCAACACAAACTGAAATTCTTGCATGCACCCTGCTCCACTATCAAAGCAAAATGAAAGCATTTAAGATAAATTCTATGATTTATCAGATTTTGTAAACTTATTTTTCAGTATATTTGCTGATTATATTCTCATAAAAGAACTTGGGAGAAGCTGAGCTGAAAAAGCATAGAACAAGATTGACAGGGTCTAACATTCAATGGGTAGTATAAACAGTGGCTGGACTTCCATCTGTATTTAGATCCATGCAGCTCTCTTAATTCTACTGTTTACTTGCATCCAATACATTATTTGATATAGTCCCCATCTCRTCATGGCTCCTTTGCAATGTAATTGACCATATCAAACATTATGTCCCTAGCCAGGTAAAAATACTAAGTTGTGCTTGTTGCATTAATCCAAATATGTCCTTCTTCTAAAAGATGCAACATAAGAAAAGCAGAGAAGGAAGTAATCCTCAAGTGAAAATTGTACTTAGGCAATTCACATATAATTCTTCCTAATAGTTTTTCCCTCTCCCTCAAAAAAAGCCAAGATCAACTATCAAAGATGGAAGTTTTTTGGGTTTTTTTGTCTCTAAGAAATTCCTTTGGTTCTAGGGCAAGTCTGAGTACTCAAGTGCTGAATGCTTTCTGTTGTCTGAGTTTCACTATTTAACATTTTAGCCAACTAACTAAACCACAAAGATTTGGAGGTTACCATTTAGAGAAACTGTGCAACATTATCAAAAAAAACCCATGAACTATAAGTGAAGACAGAATAGGAAAGAAAATAATTTCCAGTTATGGAATCAGCAAAATTCTTGAGCCAAAGAATATGGTTTGTGCAGCCAATTTCCTGTATTTCTTCTTAAACAAATAATTCTCAGTGATTAGTGTAATTTATTGGTTGCACAGCATTTTTTAGCAGGGTAACAAGTATTTCCACCACAGCTGTCACAACGTTCACAAGTAAATAGCAACAGAGATCATTTCTGTGCCACTAAATGAACTTGTGATAGCATACTCAAGGCAGCCTGAAGTGTTGCTTTCAACTGGCAGCTTGAATATTGCCTGACTCCTAGCCTACCTTTTCTCATTTGACTTCTTTTACACTATGTACCCTCAGTTTCGAAAGAATTACAGGTAGGTGAGGAATGCTCTACTGCAGCAAAGAGATGAGCCTGACTAAAAGAAATGTGTTCATTTACTCCTGTTGCAGTAGTCAAGCTTAGAGAGTACAAACTCAATCCAGCAACTCCCATATGTAGGTTACAGTTTATGGCAGATTTAAAACAAAAGAAATAAGAACTGTCCACAGAGGAATAAAAATGAGGTGGAATTGTGTTTGGCAGATTCTTGGCTCTTCTACTCTGCTTTAAATATTTTTGAGCATTGTAAGCTAAATGACCAGTACATCCAACCAATAATAAAAAAGGACTAAACAAGCAGCATGAAAACTGCAAATTTCAATTGCCAACAATCAGACCTAGCAGCTCAAGAGAGAAATGGAGCTGCCAAAAATTTCTCAAAAGAGCATGCAAAAGTAAATAAAAGAGCTTAAGAACTGCATGGTTGGCAAAAGTATTATGTGTGCTCACAATAAAACCACACAAATGTGCATGGATTCCAGGTACTTTGAGAGATAAATTAATGATATTTCCTCAGACATAGGACAGTACAACACATTTGTCTTGATCAAAAAGATTTTTTTTGCCAAACGAAGCATTTTAATACATCATGAACAATACACTGAAAAATTCTTCACTCACCACCAAAACATCACAGTTCTAGAATGGAAAGACAGCTATTTAAGAGTATGCATCAATATTACAAATAACCTGGCACAGAAAATACAGGAGAATACCGTGTCTAAYAGAGACAACAAAGGGAATTAAATGAGACAGTACAATTACCATTACTTGAATTTGGATACTTCTCTGAAATGAAGACTTTCAATCTTGATAACAATGACAACCTTCAATAATTTGTGCACAGTCATTGGATAACACTAAGTAATTCTAAAGAAAAAGTTCATCCCTTATTTTGAAGGAAGTAGTCTTACCTAGAGAGCATACCCAGAGGAGTAACRTTAAGTGATCCCATCAGCATTGCCAGGGCCATCCCCGGGGCTTCTCGCTCTATTACTTCTTTAGTAGCCTGCAACCAAAGAATTAAACAGCAAAGTGAGTGAACAAGTATAAGGATAAGAAAAAATATGAAACCAGCTAAAAATTGGGTAGGAATATCTCTTTGTTTTTTTCTGCAAGAAATGCTGTTGCTAAATTYTCAACTGAAATGTGCTACAGAATTTTCTCTTGGTTGTGTAAAATAGGGAAAGACAAGGGRTTGGGATGAAGTACTGTTAGCAGCAGTGTGAAGATTCCTACAGAAAGTTAGAAAAGTCAGGACCCTATAAATATAAAAAGTGTTAACCAAGATCACAAAAATAACAACTGCCTCAAACAGAAAGGAAAAAATGTTTGAGAATAAGCAAAGACCCAATGTAACTGCCTTCTCTTCCTCATCAATCTTGAGCATTTTCCTGTAGAGACTTTCCCAGGCATGAGAAGGATGAATCAGTCTGCACAGAAGATCGAAAAAAAAATTGCATAGGGAAGCCCGTGTAGCAGGCAGGCAGGAAAATAGTAAAATGGTAATGATAATGGCCAGAGGCTGAGGCCTTCCCTTTTGATCATGTCAGCCAAACAGCAGTTCCAAACAGGATGGTGGCTTTTATTCATAAGCAGTCCATCACAGTGGGCATTAAGAAGTCTGGAAGCAGAGTCTGAAAATTCCTGCATTTTTAGTCCTTTTTCCAAACACGGAATCAGATGGAAAGTCATGCACAACCTTCTGTCCTTACTTTCTAACACAAACTTTCTCAAACGCACAATCCATCCCGACATCTAACTTTACTTAGGACACATCTTAAAGACAGGTTACAGTCCTATCCTCTTTTCATTTCCCCCATGGTAGTTGCTGTTCAGTGGATCACATCGCTTCATGTTCTGAAACAAGATTCTAACTTATTTAACACAACTAAATTGGTAGCAATGGTAATAAAATGGTCAAATCCATTGTATTACATATACCCAAATGACAATGTTTTGATGGTACAGCTATCGAAATAGAAATAGGAACAAACATCTTAAATGAAAGGACACCCTGAATAAGCTGGATTTTCKTTGCAGTTTGATATAGCAAAATAATAACACAGAAAAAAACAGGCAAATCATATTGTGGGAAAGATTCAATTATTAATCACATCCTTKTACTTCCCATAAACTCTCAGTTTACAGAAAACTAAAGTCCTAGAGAGGGAAAATGTCAGAATTAACCCAACAGCATCCCTAAAAGAAGGATCCAGGAGTCCTATACTAGTTATAAAGTACTTACATGAAGCAATAAATAAAAGAGAAAAAATATCCATTAACAGTACAGATATTCAAATGGCCATATTCTCAAACACGGTCACTAGCTTTTGATTAAAGGAATATGTCAGTATTAGAAAACATCAGACACTGCTACTGTGTAAACCTGCGAGTACTTTATTYGTTTTATACAATGTTAAGCAATTTTAATTCAGTAGCTGACATCACAGTCTCTTATATTTCAAGTGTAGCATGTTGGTTTTAGTATCTGCCATCCTCTATTCAGAAAAGTCATATAAGTACAACCCAGTGACTGTGTTTTACACAGGGAAAATGAGAAGCAGGCTGGGAACAATGTAGACAAAAGCAAAACTACTCCATAGAAGGAGGTTACCTTAAGATACCTGCAGATGTATGAAATCATCAAGCATATAAAAAATTCTTAAGACATCCATAGACCTGATGATTTTTACAATGTAGAAGAAAAAGGCACTGCAGTGGTGAAGGGACACTTTGCTGACCATGAAAAATTTAGTGAAACATGGAATTCTCCATGTGTGTGTACATAGGAAGTCTGTATCGATGCCTTTTCATTTCAGCTAATACCATGCTTCAAAGCTATTAAAAACTGTTTTTAAATATAAAGTGCATTTTGAGATTTATTTTCTGCCCTTGAGCACAGTGACACTTTGAAGATACCATTAGTTAAAATTCTAAACAGGCTTCAAAGGTAGTACAAGATGCAAGACAGTCCATAAACAACAATCCTGCAGCTCAGGGAGTGCTTCAATGAAATTCAAGTCCATTCTCCAGCTTCACAAGAAAAATGACCTTCACAAAATGTCACTGCTAGCAGGCAATGTGATTATTAAAAATGTATAGACTAAGAAACAAAATCTGAAAGGGCATAAAGTCCAAATAGCAGTACAGTCTTCAACACAAGTTTCTAAAAATAGTTGTTTCAAAATATATATGCTTATATTTGTTACTGCAGACGGACCTCTACAAACAGGGGAATGCTTCTGGTTTTCATGTTTGCAGCCTGACTGGATGGATATAACCAAAAAAAGCTGCTGCTAAGTAAACCACATTTACAATGACATCTGYTCTTGAAATCAGCCACTGTATATTCCACTTTTGGGATGTCCTCAAATAACATGATTTAAAAATGTGCCCCAAACAGGAACTGAAATAACCATCACACTGGGAAGCAAACCCTTAACTAGATATACATATTTGAATGAAATCACCAATACTGCAATCTGTAACAACTCTTTGTTTCATCTAACAATRTACCAAAGTGTCAGTGGCCAGGTTTTCTAATACTTCTTTCACTATTTTTCCTTTGAAGGAAGGGTGGAAGAGAGATGTCAAACCTAGATTTTCATCTGTGTCCAGTTCAGGAGTTAACTGTCTGGTACCAACACCAGCCTCCATTGAAACTAAGGAATTCGTGACTCAGCACCTGCACATTTTATCAGTACCCTAGCAAGGCTGAATTAAGACTGTTCAACCTTGTTTCACGGGCAATTTTTTTGTTGGTAGTCTTGCCATCAGCCAGCTGTTGCCTGCTGCAGGGGGCCATAGAGTTGGCACAGAATGAATCACAGATCAAGGCTGTTGCTCTCKGCTCTCTTACAACAGCAGTGATGACACTGTTGGGCAGAAGCAGGAAAAAATGATATTTCATTCAGAGCTGTCACGCTGATGCCTTAATCAGGCATGAAGCTTTACACTGATTCTCAAACCTGAGGCTCATGACTATATAAAAGGTAGGTGGAAAATACTGGAGCAAAAATGCATAAAACACTAAAATGACAGCAAAGAAGTGTCCCCAGTTGCTGATGGATAAAGTGACAGTGCAAAGATGACAGATGCATAAGAGAAGAAGGTGGAAGAAAGGGGTTCCACAGAAACAAAATTACTTGAAAGTAGAAGCCAGAATGCAGGAGAAAGAGAAATGCAGAAAGTCCAGTTCAGAGGTTGCAAAGAAAGAAAAGGTTTATAGTTTAGATGGGAGAAGGTAATGTGGGAAGAAGGAAGCTAAAGTGGAAAGGCAGAATTGCAGGAAATCCAAGCAGTAGGATTCKCAGAAGGGGAGAAATGAGAGTAGAGTGGGGGCAAGTGAATGAAAAGAGTGGGATGGAAAATAGCAGGGAGGTTTGAACCAGAGGATTTTTGAGTTACCTTCAAACTCAAACCATTCTATGGTTCTACAAAGACTGCAACAAGGCAGCTTGGGCAGAAAATACATGAAAGATAAATTCAGGAGAAGCAAGAAAGGAAGACAAGACACGACAGAAGTGTCAGGATGTGGGAGAGCCACAGAGAGACAATGGGATTGAAATAAAATGCTAGGTCCTACTCCAAAGAGAAGAAGTAGTAGGGACAAACAATTTAATTATTTAGGATTTACTAACATCTATGAAAGCATCACCTCTCATAATTCATTTTTATATTAATAAATGCAATTGATTTTAAAGTACATTTTTGATTGTTTACAAAGTGCCTTTTTATTGGAGTTAGGGCATTATGTTCCCAAACCAACTGGTGTATTTTTAGATATCTTTGACGTAGTTGCGGTTGCTTAACAGATGGCTCACTGCCAATTGGTTTCACAGAGTTCTCTGCTGCTTCACTGCCTTTCTTTGCTTCCACAGAAATTGTTAGTTCAGCTTCTAACCTGTGGAAGCCCTCCCATGCAGTTTTTGGAGGATATACCTACTGCAGACTGATTTAATTAAAAGACCTAGAACTACTCCTCTGGAAATGTTCAGGAACCCCTTATTTTTATCGTTCAGGTATTAAGCATAGCAAAGTTTGACCTCAATACTAAGTAATGATCTGAGAAATTTCATATACTCTTTAGCTGGTTTTGGGCAGTAATTTAGTTTTACTTCTTCAACTGAAAGGCAAATATAAAACCCAGAAATCATAATAAATTCAATTAGATTAAGATGACAGAGACTGCCTCTGCGTAAAATGTTATTTCTGTTAAAAAAGTTAAAATCTATGACTCTGCATAACATATAATTGAGCTATATATGCAAATGAATGGACAAATTTGCAGATAATTTATGTTTAACAGACTATAGCATTAGCATCAATAATATTTCATTACCTATTGGAGCTTTCCATGGAAAGCTGAAATCTTGGAAGGGCTTAACYGAATAAATACCTACATAACCTCTGCAATAGAGCCCACAGACCACAGAAGAGTGGAGAAAGAACTAGAGAGACAGATCAGTCAAATATGCAACAAAAAGGTCAGTCATGCCTGGCCACCAGTTGTGTAAGAAGTACGTACTTTAGGAATAAAAATTGCATCTCTCAGCCTGGAGATGAGATGCCTTCTTCAAAGTTATTCAGAATATCTCTGCTGGAAACAACACATGTGCCAGTAATTTTTATTCACAAGTCAGCTATTTCAGCTTATTGTCTACTTCCCTACCCATATTTTGCAGGGAGAAAATAGAGCTTACATAGAGCTAGACTGATCAGAGCTTCTCACCTAAAACAACCTTATCTATTTCTTCCCCATGAATACCAAGAAATACAGATTTCAGCAATTGGTTTCTTTCAATACATTGAAAAGTTTTTGGGATAAGGATTTTGAATTTTGAGTTATCTCAATTTCACCATTATGCTGTCTTTCCTTGAATTCTTCCTATTCCTTGTCACCAATAACCTCTGTGAAGATATTCAGTGCCCTTTTTTCTATGGATGTAAGGCATGACAGGATTGGTAGTGTTTGATGTTTTCCAAAATCAAATTTCTTTGGCTAATTGCTCAGTTAAATTGACAAATGGATGAAACTGATTACATATGCTATTGCTGCAAAACAACCAAAATCAAGCATGTTTGTAAAAAAGGCCAAAGTAAGCAGCAGTTGCCWTGTTTGGGCTCACAGGATGACTGGTGGTGACTAGGCAGACATGGGGCCAGTCAGTGCTGACCCTGCTGCCCGTTTGCTCCTTCTCATGAAGTGACCATCCAGCCTCTGTCAATTTTACTGTACAGTAACAAACTCAGTCTGAGACTGGTGAGTCTCCATTTTGATGTACTTGCTGGGAATTTTTGAGGTTAAACGTAGCTACCCATGTCAGGCACACATGGACACATACTGAGAGCACTCTAAGATTTTTTTTAACATAAAAGAAAATAAAATAAAACGTTTAATCACAACATTAAAATAAAATAAAAGGTTTAATCATCATTGCCTTTCCCTCTTATCAGTGGTAAGATTGATACATACTTCTCCACTTTACCTGACCTGATTCCATTTTATTTTTCCTTTTCTTCTCCCAACTCAAATCTAACAAACAGCCAAAGGTGAATGAAACCCTGATTAAAGTAGCCAACTAAAAATGGACTCTATAAACTGGTGTATTTGCACACACCAATAACATATTTCSACTGACAATAATTTTGCAGCACATGAATGCTGCTTGTACTCTCAACATATTTGCAGTGATTCTGCTGCCACACAGAACCTAAATATCACAGAATAATCCTACAAGATTTATCAGTGCAAAGAACAAAGATATCACAGCAATAACTACTGCTAGACTAAATACAGACTCTATTTTCTCTATTTCTTCCCACATCCATGATTCCCTCTGCCTGCAAATTGCCTCCTCTGAATTTTCTCACTTATTCCRCTAGGACCCATCATATCATTTATTGCAGCCTAATGCCTATGGCATGAGACTCAAGTGCCAAAGCTAATTCAGTATCCACCCTCTTTATAAACGGTATCAGTGAATGAGTCTATCAGTGCAATTCCACTATGTAGATGATCATAAAAAGCATGTGGCAAGTAGAGGTTCCTCTGACAACACTCAATGACTTATGCATGACCAAGCCATGAACATATTTATTTCCCAATAGTTCGACTCCAAAGATACTTAATTTTGTAAACAAATAATTGTATATGATTATTTTTATTAACAAGKAAAGTTTAACAATAATCTTAGTGTTCATTGTAACTTTTCTTAAAAGTCCTTGTTTTCTTCAACTGAAATCAAACTCATTAAAATATTTACTTAATAATACTCAGTTTCTTTCTTACTTACAGCTTGCAACAGATTTGGGGTAAGATGCTCCACGTTTTATACACAATAGAGAATCTGAAAATTTAAATTAATATAGTAGAAAAAGCAATCTTGTGGAATTTGTCAATTATTCTTCCACTTCTGCAGATCTAGATGTAAATTTTGAGCTAAATCTGGTTGCATATGATTTATATAAACTTCGTGATTTTCTTGCTCCATTTGTGTAATTGAAGTGTTAATGAAATTGATGTATCTGGGCATCCAACCACGTACCTTTTCTAAACAACACTTCTAATAAATATTGTAGTAAAAATAWTTTTTTTTTATTCCAGATTGCTAAACAAAGTTTTAAGATTGTAAATATGTATAAAATATTTACGCCATAAAAACTGATCTTAAGTTTATGATACTGCTTATCCCCATGCGCTGTCATGAACCCATTATAACAACCATTCTTAGTAGCTGCTAAGCAAAGAGGACACTRAATGCTTTTCTGCATTATAAGGAGTGCATTTAGGCTCTAGAAAGTTGTACACAGCCCACCAGATGCAGCACGTTGCAGCTGTCTAAAGGTGTTAAGCCAGCACCAAAAGGCAGAGTATTAGCAATAGTGGGGAGCTCAGGAGGAGCTTTTTAAAACAACAGCTGGAAACAAGTCACTGCACTTCATGCAAAGAAAGGTCAGGTGTCTGCTCCCTCTTTCAGCCCCCTTTCTGATGTGCAAACTGCTGTGCTTCCCACTGCAATTCCACTTGGTGCAACAACAAATCCTTTTCTGTTCAGCAAAAGCAGTATAGCTRAAGACTTCCTGGTAAAGACAACAGCACCACTCTGATATTATAAAAACACTGTTAAAATTTCMTCTGTTAATAATTACTACTCCTTTAAATCTTCCCTCAGTTATTTCAAACTGCTTTATATTACTACAAAATGTAAAAATCTAGGAAATCCAGCACAACCTTTAAATAATTCTCTGAAATTTGAAGAAAAGGAACTAAACACGAGAAGTAAAAAATTTTGTTCTCTGAAAATCACAGACTCATGCAGCAGAAATGAGAGAAATAAGCATGGTTATCTCACTATGTCAATAAGAATTCTACATGACTGAACTGGCAAYGTAATGAGCTTTCACCATCAGGCTAACAAGTAGGGAGCATTGTTTCATAAAAAAGTATCCTCGACAGTGTTTCTGTTTATGTGTACTATGTTCTAGACTATATATCTATGCCAAAGTGGAGTCAGGGTACAGTTAGCTTCATTTCAAAACAGTGCCAAACTTAGATTCTTCTATAGAGGGCAGGGTGGGTGTATTTGTGGTTCAGGGAAGTATACTAAGCAATGAAGTCTAAAATAAATAAGAGAGCCAAAACTGTAACTTTGCTTTGTGGTGGTATTAGTATCATGGGAAAAGAAAAGGCACTGTTCCTTAGAGAACTTCATAGGGACATAATAAGACTGAGGCCACAAGATGGAAATGCACCCGGCTTTCTCTTAAGAACTTGTGCAGTGTCTGGAGCAGTGAAAGAACCCAATGTTTTTACTTGAAATTTCACTTCYATAAATAAATAATTTTGCAATGCTTTACCTCTAGAAAATTTGTTACTGAAATTAAAAGGTGAAATTCTTTTCTTTTTAGGATATTGTCTGATATTTCTTAACATTTGCTACCTTTTGCCAAGAACAAATGTGGCATATGCAATATTTTCACTTCTGAAAACTACAGTCAAATTCTTCCACAGGTAAAGTAGCACCTCCAAACAGTTTCAGATATCAAATCATTAAAGTTACAGATTTAATAAAAAACAACTCTTCCTAAAATACACCTTCTGCACTATAAAGGAAGGACTAATGAGTGACAATTTTTCAAGAATGCAATACAGCAACATAAGAATTACAAAAAAAGATTTACTTTCTCTTAAGATTCTCTTATATAGTATCCTCGAGTAAATGATAAAGCAGCTCTAATAATAGCAGCTTTAAAGTACTTTTGCCATAAGCTAAAAATTCATAGAAACAATACTTTAGTGACATCCAGTGATGCAATTCATGTGTTCAGAGTCTGAACAGTTGTCAATTTTGGCACATGCAAAATGACACTTTAATTAGAACTGAACAAGTGAACAGTTTTTGAAAGTCAAAATGACCTACTGTGCATTCTGTCAAAAGATTTCCTATATAGGACTTTTTATTTTCTGGCACAAACTGCATTTTTTACCACCAATGTTCTCATGGAAACAACTGAATTAAAAGGTTTTTCAAAGAGTAGAYGGAAAGTATTTTGTAAAGACTGCTGAAGCACAGAGAACTGAAATGGAAGACTGTAGAATTCCTAATCTATACTGAGTGAAGAGTATTAAATATAATAAGTTTACCTTTTCCCCTGAAATTTTATTTTTTTTACTTAATTAATTGATTCACAGTATCTTATAGTAATAGTTAAATATATATATATATACATATATATATATAAACCCCAGTACAGAATATATTCTCTCTATTACACTGTTCCTAAGATGTTTACTATGTACATTTCCAAAACACCACTTTTAGAAGGTATTACAGTATCTTTCATGCACTAGGTAAAACCAGTTGCATCATTTGTTGACACTACTCAGCTGTGATATAGCAATGCTTTCACATTAATACAACTTTGCATTGTATAGACAGATTCTGCCAGTTTACTTCCCAGCTGCAAAACTCAATTTTGAAACCCTCAGGTTCTTACAAAATACACATCTTTTCATTAATATAGGTACAGCAACAAAGGTATATAAACACTTCCCCTCACATACACTTCTACTGTGCTTGAAGCAGCAGACCATGTTGTGCAGAAAAATCTTTCAATAAATTCCCTCTGTGTCCAAATCTTTTCAGCAATCTGATTTTTACACTAGCAGTGTGTGGGTGGATGGCTGAGAAAAGATGGYAGCTTTTAAGAAATGACAATGCAAAAGCAATTCTTAGATAGGCCAGTGAACAAGTTAGTTCCTGCTCTGTGTACTCAAAACACACACAGAACTCTTGCAATTAATGCGAAGCATCTCACTATCACAGCAAATGTGCTCACACTAAGTGTACAGCAACTACAAACATCATACCTCTAGGCAGACTAATGTAAGTAAAAAATCAGACAGCTGTATTTCTATATAAATTATATGGGTGATGCAAGACCATAATTCAGAACAACACAGAAATCAGATGCGCCTAAGGTTAGCTGCCCAATACTTTGATGAAAAAAAAATTGCATCTTAAATAATCATCTTAAAAAAAAAACAACAATGAAAAGAAGCAAAGATACAAAATATTTCTGGGGGAAATATTAGACTGTCTAAACAGTTTTAAAGCTATTGAGAAAACCCCACAATTTAGCTACATTTAAAAATCTACCTTTGTTAATCTTAAAGACAAYTCTAAAGAGAGTAAAAGAAAAAGTTATTCCCTCTTGCCTACAAAGAATGATGATGATTTAACAGTAGCTTCTCATTAAGATTCTGCAGGAAACAAAATCCCTATGAGACAAACACCTAAAAAAGAACTTTGTGCCCTTGTCTGTTCCTATTCCAGGAATGACCAGTGCTGACCAGCAAAAATCAGTAAAATATGGATGAATTGTAAACGAATTTGAAAGAGATCCTARCGTTAAGCCTTGCTGTTCATGGATTAATTCTGTATACCACTGGATACCTATGCATTATTTGGTTTCAAAGGAAGAACTGGTCAGCTCATAGTAGGAAGTGGCAATAACTCCCTAAGTTTTCACTCCTGAGAAAGGAGTTGTAGCCCAAAAATTCAGCCAAAATTAAAGGTGCAATGTGTAGGTTTCATTCAGCTCTAAAATCTGCCAATTGAATGTGATAATGATGAGCTCTCTGGAATAAGTGAGGCGTGTGATTGCAACACTACACAAAATAAAGCTTATTTACTACTCACTCAGTCTATCTGCAAAAAGGTTACAAGAAAAAAGCCTAATAAAGGTGTACAAATATTTCTTGAAAGCAAACAGTGAAAGTGAAAAGGATTGATTACTGTTGCTGTGATGTTCCACAAGAGCAGCAAAGGCCAAATCAAAAAAAAGCTTAGGTGCAGTCTCAATAAAATTTCCAAACAATTACATAAATYTTACTTCATTAAACTCCCAAATTAAGTGAAAGAAGCTCCAGCAAGTCACAGAATAATATGTTGGGAGGGACCTWTCAAAGGCCATTTAAGTCCCACACCTCTGCAACAAGCAAGGATATCTCCAACTAGATCAAGTTGTTCAGAGCCCCATYGAACCTTACCTTGAACRGCTCTAGGCATAAGGCATCCATAGCTCCTCTGTGCAACCTGTGCCAGTGCCTCACCACCCTCACAGCAAAGAATTTCTTCCTAATATCTAAATTGACCCTCGTTCAGYTTAAAATCATTCCCCCTTCTCCTATCACATCAGACCCTGTTAAAAAGTTTGCTCCCATCCTTTTTATAGTTCCTCTTTAAGTACTGAAAGGTTGCAAAGAGGCCTCCCTGGAGCCTCCTCTTCTCCAGGCTGGATGCAAAACCTGTCTGGGCAGAACAGCAGCAAAATGTACTGGGGGGAACAATTATGCAACAGTCACTGATACATGACTTTGTGCATCCATYGTAGGAATAAGGCCTAAAGCCAAGAGAGATACTGGGGGATCTGCAGTAAAGGGATGAATGTGGGCATGATGGCCTGATGATATGGGTGCGATATCCCCCATTTATATCCAAATGGCTGACCCCCACCATATATAAAGGCAGCAACAGAATATTTGTCTATAATCTCATCTCCACTTCTCCCAAAAGTATAAATTTTGCATTTGAAATCCTCTTTGGCACAGAATATGACCCCATTCCACAGGCAAGTCAACAGGCTTGCTCCTCTCTCCCTCCCCAAAGCTGGGATGCCTCTTGGTAAGGTTTGCACCTCTGCTTTGCATTGGACCATACCTGGGAAGACTTGTACATAGTGCTAGACACTTACATTTTGTACATCTAGTGCATTTATTACAGTCACTATAATAAGAATGTGGAACATGTTGCTTTCATGAACTACGTTTGTGAATTTGTGCTCATGGAAGTTCTTACTTGATGTGACCAGACAGGAAGTGCCAAATTGGTGGCAGTCACAAAGTAAGCTGACTGCACCCAGCCCCTCTGATCTCTGGGAAGCAAGGGTTTGATTTTCTGTTAAATTTCTATACTCTTAATGCAAGATCATCTGACCTCATTTTTCCAACAAAATCTACTGGCCTACCAAGTTAATAGGTAGCAGTAGAGAGATACTGGAGCTTACTCTGTATCAATATTCATTCTGCAAATTGTTACATGAGTTGTAACAGTGAAAGCCTTTGTCAATGATGACAAGCATGAACCAAAAGGCATGTATGTTCTTTAGCACTACATGTATCATTTAAGGAATTCTTGTCTAAAATTAACCAAATAAATTTTTCAGAGTCCAGAAGCAACATACAGACATAATAAAATCTGAATCCAAGATGGTATGAGTCACTGTCAGACACATTATTCTTAAAAGAATGGAAAACTTCAACTGAAAGTGAAAGCAGTGATTAAATGGATCAGGGAAGTGARATACCTCCTGGAAATCCCAAGGGTAGAAAAATAATCACATATCTTTCTTCTATTTTGAGTGCAAAAGACCTGTATTATTTAGGAACTTGTTTKCTTTTTAGAAACAACTGCAGAAATTAGTTGCTTAGAGGCTACAACGTGCTATCATCAGAAAGGATACCTTTAGAAAACAAAGAATAATAAAGAAAGTGAACTGTAAGAAGAAAAAGGAAATTAAAAATTGAATTGAAGCCAAAAGACTATACAACACTCTCCTGGCAAATAATTTGTAGGATTTAGATACTGTAGTCCAAGATATGACTATGAGAACTGTAACAGGGTTTTTTAAATCACATATAATAAGGAAGGAAAAGAGTCTAACAAAAGGAAAAAACCTGAGATACAGGTGGGCTGGTTAAAGGAAATTTAGTTATTCTGGAAAGGAAAACTATGAGCTGGAAAGACTTGTAWCTCTTCATCACTATTTCAAAAGCTAATTTTTGCTTGAAAATTAGCACACAGTAGACTAAATACCCTCAATCTTTACCCCCCCCCCCAAATAACAAGAACAAAAGATTAAAAAATCCTCCCCAAAACCACCCTTATCACAAAAAAAGAGATAAAATATCACTGTTACAGGGATTTCATAGAGAAAATGTTACTCACAGGGCTTTGCGTGCAAATTTGTCATTGTTTCTTTAACCAAATGTTGACTCATTTATAAGATAAAACCTAAAATTTATTCTTTCAATTTGCTGCAGATTTTTTTAAACTAATTTAAATATTTATACCATAACTTGATAACTTCAGATGGAAAACTGATTTAACTTGGTATGTTACAGTGAAACTGCCTAAGACAGCACTGCATCAATTCTTGTAGGTATAGGTAGTAGGCATAATTTTCAGTCAAGAAAATTCCATGCCTTCGAGAAAAAACAGTGTTTCTTTTCCTCTAGCTTCTGATGCTCTTCTGCATTTAAAATTTATGTAACTTGAATATTACTTGAAAAAAATGCCCACATTTTTGAGGTAATAATAATTGAAAAAATCCCGCTTTTAAAAATCACAAAAATGATATATGAACAAATTAATWCTTTTTCTTGGGATAAGAACTGAGTTCTAGTAGTATCTTGCAGCGCCGCAGTGCTAGAGCGAATATTCCTCCTTCCTTCGAGCCCCTGATACATTTCTCAAGCAACAGCCTAGGGAAGCAGGGAAGTAACACTGGGAGTTAAAGCTTGGAGAAAAAGATTTGCCACTGAGATGTGGCTTTGTCACCACACCCTTCAACACCATGAAACCGGTGGGAGGTGAGAGACTGACAGCCTACTGTCTTTAAGAGTTCATAAAGTTGTGAAAAAACTATGCTTCGAAAAGCAAGTAAGGGTTGGAAAGACTGAGAAGAGAGAGGACAGGAGAGCCTAGGAGACTGAAAAGGAGCAAAATAAAGATGGACATTCCCATCCTCCAATTCCTTGAAGCAAAATACAAGTTTACTGATTTCTAGATGTTAATTTGAAAATTAACTGGGAAAAGGGTCCTACTAGCTCTTCCTCAGAACATTCAACTGTCCTGGGAGCCATCCTCCACAACAGCAAGCTGGTGTTGGGAGCACAGAAACAAGGTGCTTTCCCACAGTGCCTTTCTATGATTTCACAGCCGGTCTTACACTGGTGAAAGCTGCTACTGACCCTGCCTCTATGCTTAGACATAAYTTAACATATTTAAGGCACCTCTGAAGATAGCAAAAGCAGTAATAGTATATCTGATGAGATTAAAAGCTAAGGTTAAAAGAACATTACATACAATTTATTAAAGTTTAGTAAGAATTTATTATGAAATGATGGCAGGATTCATTATGACTGAGTATTTTCTCCAGTTCCTAGTTAGTACTGGAGTTGAAAACACAATTAAACCCACCAAGAGTCATAATAAGCTAAAAACTGTGGCAGAGCTAAGAAAATAGGTCAAATGAGTTGAATTAAAAGAAGAAGCAAGAAATCCTGCTTCTTACTCTAATATGTGAAAATTATTTATTCCCTTACTATGGACTTTACAGATGTAATCAAGTCCTTCTTCTCTTGTGAGAGAGTGACAAAAGGCTTCTGTAAACTGGCAATTGACCATCCTCCCAGTACAGAAAGAGTAGGAAGCAGAAATTAGGACACATTTCAGTTTGGTAATACTGYACTGATCCAATGGTTTATTTAGATTAGCTATAACCCTCTACTTTAAATAAAGAGATCTGTAAAATTTCTTACTTAGCTTCTTTGATCCAGTGTGTTTAATGAACACAGTTTCATATTTGAATCTGAATCTTTCTGAGTCTCAGCAACAGATTGTTTTTGCCCCTATTATTACCTACTTTCCATGCATTCTGAGACATGTTAGGTAATGTTGTTGTAGCACTTAACTGAATTTAATACTTAATACAGTATTACTGAACTGTAGTAATTCAATAAGCAATATTGAATAAAGTGATGGAAGCAAAGAYTAAATACCATTCAGTTTGGTTTGGGTTTGATTTTTGTTTTCATAAGATGGGAAAGGGTTTTGAGTAGTTCTATGAAAAAGCTGAATGCTGGTACTGAGATCAGTTTTTGGCTGATATGTTAAACTGAATYGGATCATGAAGGAGCCAGACAATATTTTCCCCCCATTCCTTACAGTTCTTCTTAATCTTTTCAGACTGGTGCATATTTAGAAATAAAGTCTAGGCGGATGGGTAGGACAATATGATGGAAATGCCAGGCATAAAAGCAAGTGGACAGGATGGAAAAAGAGCAAGTATTGGTGAGTAAGCAGACCCAAAGAGCAGCAGGGGGACACTATATTCAAGGATCAGGTAAAAAGGCATGAGGAAAATGCCAAACATTCAGCAAGTTGCTAAAGCAGTACCAAACAGTCAGCAGCATAAGAGCATTTCCACGAAGTCAGCAGATGCACTCAGCATGGAAGGCAATGCCAGGCACTTGGAGCAGGAGACAGGGCAGCAGAAGGCCAATGCCCATGTACAATGAGATCAAAAGGACAATAAGGAGGCGATACATGCCAGTCTACAGATGGACAGAGCAGTAGGTAGTCACTGTCAAGCAATTAGCTGGTCAAGAGGCCATGCCAGACACTCAGGCAAAGGGCCAAGATTTCAGGACAATGCCACACAGCCAGCAGTTAGAGAGAATATAAGACAGTAGTGAATGCCAGGCAGTCCCCAGATAGACAAGGCAGAAAAAGACCAACGCCCACCAATAATCAGATGCAACTGTTGGCAAGAACAAAACATAAGCCTGCCAAATGATTGACATGGCAGCAGGGTGGCAGTGCTTTTTCAACAACTTAGGATACCATGAATGAAACAATCCCAAGAATCTAGATGCTCACCCTTTGGTAATATMATTTGATCAGAGTGAACCATGAATATCCACAGGAGAATAGCACACAAATGGAAACAGCAAATGAGTCTGACCCTAGCACTTGGGGAGGCCATGGGACCTTCCTATAAAACAAAAATATGAGAATCCACAAGAAAATCAAACAAATGGGAAAAATATGTCTAAAAACTGTTTCTGATGATGATTTAAAAAGCAAAAAAATACTAGCAAAGAATTAGTTTGGAAATGATTGGGTGGGATTGAAGATGTTGCTTACCCCTCTCTGGAGCCCACATAATGGGAATGTTGGGAATTTCTGCAGCAGAAAAACAGAAGAGAAAAGGGATTTCTGACTCCCAGTTCAAGGAAAGCATGTCAATTTACGACTGGGTAATCTCTGGGCAAAAAATAAGAATTCAACTGAATCTTTGCCCATCCCCAGACACATGCCTTTATTGAGGTTTGTGAAAAATTTAAGAAGCCCACATCACTTTCATCTCATGACCTCCCACCCTTGTTCCCCAAAACCACACTTACCTCTAGCACCTCTAGTGTAAGAGGGGAAAGGGGTTGGTCTTGTGAGCTCATTCCCATATCCACTGCAAAATGGCTTGTGAAGTTGAACAGGAGTACCCATTAGCCTCTGCTGGCCATTGGTGAGATAAACGGAAGTCATCATTAACCGTTACTCATTATTAGTGTAGGTTGGTGTTTGAATTTGGCTTAGATACACCCACACTCGAATGAAAAGAATTAGTCTTATGAATCTTATGGGCTAACCCTTTCTAAGTATCAAACTTAACAGCACCTTTTTGTTACCTTGAAAATCCTCTTCTCTTTAACTTAAGCACTCTGCTATTTAACATGGTTGSTTTTTCAAACAAATTAAACTGTTTCAGAAATCTTAATTGCTGTTTTATTTCAGAAACATGCAATGAATTCTGAAATGTAAGCTGAGAAAATCCCTAGCAAAAAGTACTAATAAGGTTCATTAATTTAACTCACCTGCCATTTAAGTCATGAGACTTTTTATACAGTATCTACCTAGAAACTAAAAGAACCAGCCAAGAATAAAACTTCATTATTTCTGTCTACTTAGCAGTTTCGATTGTGTGTGCATTTATCCACCTGAACATTAAATTTTTATTGACARCACTGAAAACCTACATGCCACTTCAACAAGATAGTAATATGAAACAAGAGGCTAACTCTTCCCTCCTCTGCAAACTAGAGAGCCTTAGATAATATAAARGAATCATCAGTTTTGCTGTGCTCTTGCTGAATTAGGATTTGGAAAGGCCATAGAGAGAATCTGTATTAACTTGCCATGCACTCATATGCAACAAAGCTCTTAAAGAATATAGTAGTGATAGGCTAAGCTGATGGAATTTATTTATACTGATCTGGGTATCAGCCACTCATTTTTCTTCTAGCTGAGCAAGGCACAAGARTAACAGATATTAATGAAACTTGAAATTTAGAAACTGGGATTGTAGAATAGCAATTTCTTCCATACCCAAACTTTCTTGTATTGAACACTACTATTTGGGCTTAGAACAAAATGGCAGAAAATTTAGGGAGAGAAGACCAAGAGACTTCCATCATACGATTAGTAATGGTATAAACYAGCAGGAACTGCTAATACTGGCTGAACCAGAGATTAGACTACAGGGTACTTAGATAATGTATTGGMAGTTTTATAAAATTCAGTGATTTTGTGGCCAGCAGGAAGCACAATTAGCTGCACCACATCAAGAACAAAATTGCTATCACCTTCTCTCTGAAGGGAGATCTTTCAAGCTTAATGAAAGTGAACTATGACAAACTGATCTCAGCATACTGTAAAAAAAATGCTTATTTGTGGAGGAAAATATGGACTTTTACAATCCAGTTACAGTTTAAATGTCAACAATAAATAACAGTAGGCTGTGCATCTCACTATTAATTTAGGTATTCCAATGAAAAAATAACTTGGGAAAAACATATGCATGAAGGAACAAGAAACTAAAATACAGTCTAAATAAAGGTTAAAAAGTAATTATTTTCTTGTCCATCATTGATAAGACATCCATGCCTAAGCGTGACAATAGTCATTTTGGTTTTCTATTTTGGTACTTATAGTGAGTCAACATTTTGCTAAAGCTTCACTGCTCCACGTGGTAGCAATTAGCAAAAGCAGGAGAAGGACTAGTTATAATCCTAAGAATAACTCCTGTAGATAGCTGCTTTCCAAGACTCTTCTAGTTTCTTTCCACTTAGTGGCTGGAAAAGCTCCTACACAGCAGGGAAGAAGTAAATGAGAAATTCTCCATTGTTTAGTAAGTATTAGTTTTAATGATTAACTATTTCAATAGTGAGTCATTTTGCTATTCTTTTGTGCTAATGTCAAAAGGACTMACTAACTCAATGTTCCATACATATTTTAAATCCAAACTAGTATTTGCCCCCTAGTTATCATATCTTTAAGCTGCTTTCACAGAGAAGTCCTCCTGATATGTCTATATTATTTTTTTGTTAATTTTCCTTGTAACAAGTTTTTACAAAACTCCTTGTAATAGACCATGACCAGAAAAAAATGACACATTAAGGACAAAAATTTCATAATTACAGGCCTGACAATGCTTTCAAGATTATTTTGCTTTAACTTGATATTCAGTTTCCTATTATCTTCTCCAAAGTGATGCTTTAATGGAAACTATTTTTAGAAATATTTAAGAGGAAAAAAATTCCAGGAGTTCCAAATTGAAAATTTCAYTATGCAGAAGTCCTATGGCAAGCCTATTTTTCTTCCCCAGTTACAGAAAGGACTGCAAGATATATTCACTGCTGTGGCTACACTGCTAATAACAAGCCAGTTTATTTAACTAATAGAGAAATAGCCACATGAGCTGAGGGTTCTATGATGAAAACACAGCTAAAAGGCATCAGCAAAACCAAGAGGAGGAAAATCCTTCTCTTTACCCCACTAAAAAGCACACCCTAATCATACTGTATGTCTGAGTGCACTTTTGGAAGTACTGCGTTCACTCACACAGGAACCAATTGTCCACTCCCAGGACATGCCAGCCTTCTTCCAACTGCTATTCCTAAATTACCTTGGAAAAAAACCCTTAATTTCAAAATTTAAGAACAACGGACTGAGATTTCCTGACTCATTTCTGTGGCTTTGCTTCTCATTTTATGAGATATTCAAATTCATTACCGTTTTACTGTTCTCTTCAGCAGAACTTGCAAATATTTCCTACATGTTTGAAAGCCAGAAAACACAACTTCTATTTGCTATTCAAGAGTATAAAGGACAGCTAAAAGAAAGCAAATAAAAGCTGATCCTCAAATCAGCAAAAATATCCAAAGGCTTAACATGAATTCTACTAGCATTACCTTTATGATGGTCAGACAGCTTCACACAGAAGGCTAATACACTAGTTAAGTAATTAAAAATATATTTGCCCAGCATTCTCAGCCAATATTAGCAAGGTTTCGCATTTTCAAAAAAGAGACAAAAGCAATTATTTTAATCCTTTTGAATTCAGGAAATATAATTGTTTCATTATTAATTTCAGGATCCATTTGATTCAAACTATCTTCYCATCTAACATACACAGAGCAAAAGGCTATAAGTGCAGGAAGATTCATTTAACACCATCTATGATTTCTGCAAGGAGTACAAGACGACGTGAGTTTTGTAAGACATTTCTCCCACTACCAAATACTTTTTGATTTGACAGAATTAAAATGGAGAATGCAGCCCTTTAGGGATTTTTTTTTTGTGTGATTAATCTCTTAAACAAACCAACCAACCCAAACACATAAAAGCCTTTCATTATGGTGATTTTATTAGATTTTTCTGTCTCAAGCTTTCTATCRCCACAATTTTTTACAATTCTTTTTAGTAGGAAAAGAAGGTCTTTGGTACCATACAAAGCCTTTCGTACCATACATTATTTCCCAAAGAAAGTACAGGTAAAAATGAAATTATTTCTCAGTGTTCTTTAAGATAAACTAAGCAGGCTGGGTTGTATAACTCTCACAGAAAGCATCTCTCCTAGCCATCATATTTTTTTGACCTTTTTCTATATCCACTGTGACAGTTGAAAGTTTTTTAAAGGGCATGTCATAAAAAATATGCAGCTTTGCATTTTAGACACATCAATCCATAACCRAACAAGTATCCTCTGCATTGTTTGTCTGATGGTCTTATTTTTTTGAGTAACCTCTGATACTTCAGTAAAGAGAGCTGAAATAGGAACTGCCTTTTTTCCCCCTCACATTTCTCACTATAGGTGTCCAGGCAGCTGGCAGGTGTTTTCATGCAGCAACTGCAGTTGATGATAGCACAACCAAGCCCTTCAGTGATGATGATGTGTTACCCATGTTTCCCTGAGAAACTCAAACARGAGAAGAGAAAGGCACTTTTTAGCCCTTTGTAAGTCAGCTAAATCAGAGTGGAATTTCTCAAGACACAGGCACTTCTGTAAACTGAAAGTGTGCTGTGTGGTGCTAAAAATTTCTTTAATAATGCTCTTTCTCAAAGAAACTGGTAATAGTGGAGTGTTCTGCAACTWAACATATCAATTCTGTTATAATAACATGCCCTCCCAAGAGAAATTTAAAATCTAAATATGTAATTTTAAATTGAAGTATTACAATACATAAATATTGTTGGATTTTAAACCACAAAACACAGCACATCAAATAATAAATTTTATTGAAAAATTAAAGCAGACTGGATAAAGACCTAATCATACATGCTAGGAACTGCCTGGAGAACGAAGAAAAAGGGAATGGTACCTTACAGAGTTGCAGAAAAACTTCTAAGAGTAGCACAGAATTTGGAAGGAGTCTGCCACAGAGCAATCTGCTCCATTTAAGCATTCTTCTTGCTTAGATGCACGTGGCAAGATTTTGTAGTCCGACCCTTTAGGAGCAAGCTGGTTTGGAAACAATTTTCTAAGAAATATGAAGACCTCAAAAGGGCTAATGGCAAGTTACAGGGTCAGATGTCATCCATACACAGCACACATCAACACAACTCAACACAGAAATCAAACTTAACTCAGAGCAAGACCTCCATTAAGAGACATGGAAAGCTATAGTCTTAAAAGAGACTACAAAAATATATGCTTAAATAGGCTATTCAACTGGAGGGTACCTGGAATATCGAAGGGTGAAAAACTGAAACAATAGCCTGGGTTGTTACAAGTTGTACCATTTCATATTGTTCCTACCACAAYATTACTTATGTCCCATGTGAGATGAAGGCTTCATTCCTCCTCACTACAGAGCCATCCTGAAGCGTCAGTTTGTAAAAAAGAAATTATTTTCTTTTGGTCCATTGCCAACACTAAAATATTGCTGGGGAAGAACAGAAGCGCTCTTATATCCACAACAAACAATTCTAGAAATCCCTGCAGCTCTGGAAAGGCAGTATTTGAATTAGGGAGGAAAAAACCCTCCTCTATATTACTTCTAGTTAAAGTTACTGCCTGTTAAATGGAAATTGTTGTTTGGAAAGTTTAAGTTTCAGTGGATTTGGATTACTTTGATGGGAAGGTGTTGTTGCGAGAGTATGGCTGTAACATGAAATATCCTATTGTGTCCCAAGCATCTTATTTCATTAACAGAGCTAAAGTGGAAGCAAACAAGCAGCCAAAATACATGAAAAGTAAAAATAATAGAGATTAGGAGGGCTTCCAACATTACTTGAGACAGAGGAATGGAAGGATAAAGATACTAAAACAGACTGTGGAAGTAAAATGGAATTTGAAGAAAAATCCATGAAAGATATCTTAGAGAATGGGGAAAAGGTAAATGACGGAAATTTGCATTTGGCAATTACTATAAAAATGCTAAGCAATTTTGAACTGAATACAAAAGGACATTGCACAGCTGAATTGAGATTTTCTTCTCTCCAAACATGGCATCTGTGGGACTATGTTTGGAGTATGTTGTTCATTCTGAAAATGCATTTTTTCAGAAACATTGACAAATAGAAGGGAGTTCCAGAGATCAATGATTTCTTTTCATGGACTACAGAACTCTGATGAAAGAATAAATAAATATGCATTATTTTCAGACTTACTGAAAACAAGTATGTGCCTAAGTACATTTTAAAGAAATCCACATATAYTGAAGAATATAAACATCAAGAACCAAAAGAAGCACTCATAAATTTTCCACAACACTGGAAAAGTAGGAAGACTGTAAGAAAACATCTGTCTGGTGTTACATGCTGGAAAACAGCTCTTCTGTGTTTTCTACAATTATCTTAAAATGTTAGGGCTCAAAATTATCTAGAGTGTGAATATACTCTTTGTGAATACATATTGTGACACAGCTCAAGAATGTCTATTATCAGTTGAGGACAATACATTGATTTCTACTGCTATTATCTAAGTACATAAAATTTGTCTTGTAGCTGGGCAAACAAGACTCACGCAAAATCATASCAGAGACAAAGAAAACAGCTGGAAGACTGTTGGGAGACAGACAAATGAATTTTTTGATGTACAATTTTGCAAAATAATAAATGTAAAAGTAGAATAGACAAGATAGAAAACTGAGCCAAGCACCCGTATACATGAGATTTTCTCTTTCCCTTTTTTATTGAGCAACAGAGAAAATAGATTTCTATCAGAAGGATACTAGTGATTAATAAAAATGCTGCAACACTTTAATTTTTTTCACAAATATTAATGTATATTGTTATCAACATTCTGTAAGAACTACCACTGAAGTATTGTAGTTCAAGAAATAAATGTTTGCATCTGGAAATGTATGGCAGAAGTTCCCTAAATAAATTAACTTGGGCTATAGTTGGATCTCGGTTTAGCAACAAATACTTTTTACATCAACAAGCAGATTGCATGAGCAACTCCAGCAGAGATTTACAGACTATCCCCATAAATTATATGTGAAATTAGACTGTAAAAAAATGTGGCTGTATCTACAAAATTAGGCTTGCACTTCAGCTTTAGTACAAACTACCACCAACTGCCATAACAGTTAAGAATTCCAGCATTCACTAATAAAATCTATAACACAGTTACTTTCAAGTTCAGCCATCCATTGAGTGAATTTGGTTTTTAAAATAACCACACAATTTCATCACTTCTAGTTGCGTAGTCAGGAAAGCGAAGGATATTCACACTGCTTAATTAAACTGATCATCGCCCCTCAAAACGTGAATTGTAGGAACTAATTTAAAAGTTTCTCTCCACCCACTGACTAGACAAGGGTGGAGAGATTAAATTTAACAGGCAAGGAAAATTAGATATTACAAATATACCTAAAATTGTCTATTCTGTTACAAGAAAAAATGTCATTTCAATCAATGCATGATTGAAACAACTGCAATAACCTAGTACAGTTCTGATATAATGTTCAAAAGGCAAAGTGAGCACAGAAACAACTAATATTTTGGGCTGCTTATTTATATATTTCTCAGGTATCAATAAGCCATTTTTAGCTACATTATGCTAGGCACTTGATTTCAAYTTTATCAATAATTACAGAATTCAATTAACATTAAGTCTTTGGGATGCAAATAATCTTGGGAATTATCTTTATCATGTATGTACAATAGTAATTTAATATCTATATTCAGAAATGAAAGCAGAGAAACCTGCTTTCTAATACAAAGTACAGGAGAATTAGGGAGAAGCAGGACTGAAACATACCAATAGAAATATGACCCAACTGACTACTCTCTCTATTCTAAGGAAAAGTACTAAAACGTCTTCCATTACCACATTCATTTCTTAATAGTTTTTAAATCATATCTTAAAGATGACATCTAAATAGCACAATGTCATGATTACACCCTTCATTATCAGTTCAGTGATGAGAGCATGCTGAATCAACACCATACACAGAAGAGATTAAAACCATTTCTTACATCGATGCAAGTTTTCCTAAAAGCTTGTTATTGCACATTTCATGTTGACCTAAAGAATGTTCCATTTCATATTGGTTTTCTCGTTGACCCAAAAGACATAAAATATGGGGACAAAACTTAAGTCTTCTTAATATGACTTTGGCAAACTGATTTTGTTTCCTTAAAAACATTTGTTTGAATGAATGATGTAGTAAACCCTATCATAGGAACAATGTTTGTCATCACCACTTTGTAATAAACCTGGGATTTAATATCTCCACTGTGATTTAAATTAATCCAACTTAATTAAGTGAAAAGTGAGTAAATACTCTGCTATATAAAATCTTTTTGAATATGGGAATAATTTGACAGAATACTTGATTCTGTTATGATCAACCCAAGTCTTGTATATCTATTATGTTAAAAAACAATGCAGTTTTTCTTCAGTACAAGCTATTAGTCACTTTTATATCAATGTGGGTTTAATATATAGAGACACTAACAATTCTGATAACTTTCAACATGGCTTACTCAACAAAACTGATGAAAAAAATAATCCCTGTTTGAGGAAAAGAAAATACTAGGTGTTTTATATGCAGAGTAGTAATTTGTTTTTTTCTTGTCCTAAATGCTGCCTGAGAACCTGTGGCTAATTTTTAGCACTGGCTGCAATGCTTCATCTGGCACTGTGGCCTAGGCTTGACCCTGACAAATGAAAACTGAAGCAGAAATTCATCCCTCCTTCTACACAGTCCTGGTAACACAACATTCAAAAAGCATTGCACTAGTTTGAAAGCAAGAGACAAATGTAACCAACTCACTTTTCACTTTTGGTGGCTTTAGCACAGTGAATAATCTCCAAAATCAGTCAGCACTCTGGCAGCACACTATGGTCATCTTAACATTGTTCCTATTTCCTGATAYATAAACAACCCTCCCTGCCCCAAGGTTTTTTGTACTATATAATCTAAACCCATCAGAAGTAATGAACAAGAACATTTTGTTTACCTGTTTCTTTAATTATGCAAATGTTATACAATCAATTATGCTTTTAGATTCCTAACGGAAAAARACTGTGAACTGCAGCCATGTGACAAAACACATCTGTCAGTAAAATGCATTGTAGATATGCCATAAAGAACTCAAATCAACTTGAGAGTCTAAGCATTTGAAAACTTACATGAATACTTAAGAGAAATCTAGATATGCTAAATTATGCAAATAAACACTTAACTCATTCAATTTGACTCTTCAGTGAACATAATCAAACCAAATAAAGGATGTGATTTTACAATTTCATATGAATCTAATTTGGAGCCATAAATACCAAAATACTTTAACAACATTCACAGTCATTTCACATTGACAATTCATGGCCATGAGGTCATTAGGTTAAGTTTCCTTTTTTATCTCCCTCACTTTAGCTGCATATAAGTGGAATGTACCCAAATTTCCTGAATGACATTTACTGGTACAGCTTACATCCATCTCTGTGCCTGTTCAGATTATTTGACAAAGTAGCTTTGCATAGAATTTTTTCTCTCCACTATTGCCTCACACTCTAACCTGTAATGCAGTAGTTGTCAATGCAGTATTCTGCAATGAAGAATTAAAGAATCTCTCTAATCCCATTTTTCCTTGTACAAGACACAAGAAAGGCCACACAAGATTTTTCTTAGCAGTGTTGTACTGCTAAGGAAAATTATGCCAAAAAGCCACTAKACTTTTGTTTTGTAAGGGGACTGGAAAATCATTATATTCTACCAGATTTTAGTTTGAAAATCGTTTTAGGTCAGAACCCAAGGCCAGAGCAATAATCTTGTGTTATATTTCCTATTACTTTTTTTCTTCTTCCAAGTTGTGTATTACTTGACCTGTCCACAGACACTGCAGTGTAAACTTACAGAGGAAATTTAAAAAAAAAAAAATTACCACCCCCCACTCCAGACTCATGCATTTCTACCTCAAAGGGCAGATTTTTCATTTCCAGGACTATCTCACCTCTGGAGTGACATCTCGCGGTGCAAAGCCTGTTCCTCCAGTTGTTAAAATCAAATTAAGTTCCTTTTCATCACACCAATCTATCAGCGTCTCCTGAAAGAGAACATGAATCCTGTCAGATCTAGCAAGAAACAGTTATCTCAGAAAATATGAAGACTTGAAATGTCTTTAAAAAAGAGACACACACAATACATACAGGGAATCATAAAATCACTCATGGCTTTTTATACAAAATTTTTAAACCCCTATTTATAACCAAGATTACACAGAATAAAGCAAGTATCCACATAATATTATTTTGCATATGGGAACTGAAATTCAGTTCTCCATCACTTGATCTGAAATGGAAAAGAAGAATGCACAGTTATTAATTTCTACCACTATTTTTTGATATATAAATATAGTATTGTTTAATATATATATGATATATAAATATAGTTAATAGAGTATATACATTTAATTCAGATTACATAACTGATTTTTGTTACAGTAACTTTGATTTCCATGCTGCACTTTTTAATAGCCTAAAAAACGCAAGAACTACATATCTGTAAGCTTATCTACCAAATGCTCCTAAACCAGAGGGTGATGATTTATAATCATCTTTCCTACTTTCCCCCAATATCTCAACAGGAGTGTGTATACCCATTCCAAAGCTGGATGAAGAATTTTGTCATGTAAATTCAATGACTTACAATACTGGCTAACTCATGATACATTGATTTACATTCATTTTACAAATAACTTTTTAAACTAGTTTTCAAACTATGATAAAAATCTGACATAAGGAGAAAATCTATGAAATTTTAATGTGATTATATCACTTAGCCATCATACTTGACTGTGGGGCAGCATAGCAGGAGCATGTCTGCTTGGAGTGCAAAATCAGTAGTGCTACCTTAAGCACACTCATTACCCAGTAAAGTATCCATCTGCACAGATTATATCAATAACTGAGACAGTTATCTGTATTATAGCAAACAAACAACATTCTTTGAAAATGTTTTGGGCACATTTAAGTTTTTGGAGTATTTTATTGGGGAGGAAGGAGTAGTTTTGGAGAYTATTAGCTAAAAGCTCATTATTTATCACTAAATTAGCTCTGTGAAATATACTGATTTAAAAAGCTTAAAATCAAACAGTCTGGAACATTTTGAAATGTTCAACCAATTTAGATTAATCCTCAGCTTTATTTTCTGCAGGCTTAGTATGGCTATGCAACTTCCATTTAACAGAAGGCTCATATATAGACACTTAAAAATTGCAACAAGAATAAAGCTGTGTCTGATGGCAAGCCCCACCATGCAAAATCCAAGGACTACTTGAAGAAGTGGCAAAAGCCAAAGGTTTTGTCCTTATTTCTCCCTTCTTTACTCATTCCTTCCACTTTCTCTTCAGCATTCTCTTGTCTCTATTAAAATCACATTAATCTTTTTACTCTACATCTTTGGAGAGTAACACTCTGAATAACTGGGTTGTAAGTGAACACACCAGGAGTTTGTTATATGAACATATAAAATAAATTCAAGAAAGGAACAAGGATAATGCCTCAAAACTGTACATGAATGAAAAAATAAGTCTGGCTTCTGAGTTACATTTTGAAAAAATAAGTGAATTATGATAGTAAAAAGCATTTTAAGTCTTAAAATTGTTTGCTTCAATAACACTTATGCATTAGGAAATTGATTTCAAAGAGGTGGCATCTTCTCTCATTTATTTGTCTTGATTTAAACAGGTACAAATTTCCAAGCAAACTTCAGAGAAGTTCAGTGTTCTGTAAAGTGAGACCTYATTAGTACATTTATTTTAGAAACTAACATGGTCAGGAAAAAATTGCCTATATAAAACAGGAGGGATAGATTTTGGGGGTTTGGGTTGTTTTTTTAAAAGCAGAATTTATCTTCAGGTAAATAAAACCTGCCAAACTCCTTCTATAGAGAAAATAGGTCCTTCCTATGTCTTCATTTTGCTACAGTTCTGTAAWACTCTCATTAATAAGAGGGAAGAGTCATGTGTTACCCTACAAAAACATAAAGATATCAGTCTCCTAACTCTTCAAATAAATCGAGCAATAATTAAGTGCCTATTCCTGCTGCTCCATCAATGTACTTAGGCAGACTCCTAGATAGAATTCTCCATCAAGTTCTAGTTACAGTAAAGAAACTTTCAGGCTTTCAGGAAGAACACCTTTAACAATGAGGCAGCAAGTTTGGGTTTCATTGTATTTTAGAAGTGCAAGTTTATCACTTAGGTATTTTAAAACTACATAAAAGTACCTGAGGCTTATATTGAGCTTATTTATTTTCTCTCTAACCCACAAAACCGTGTCCCACAAAATATTCTCACTCATATTTTAAGTATCTAAAAAAGAAAGTTCCACGCTGATCAATTGTGAACAAATTGTGGACTCCAGCTAGGTAGATTCTGTACTGGCTTTGCAGGGAACTGAATTTTCTGTGTCTTCAAATGAAGATTTCTCTAGGCAAGCAACCTGATATTTGGCTTCACTGATGCTATACAAGCAAAATGATTATATAACATTTCAACCAAAGAAAATTTAATTTAATRGTTTTTATGCATATTTCTTCTCTTCTGTTGTTTCACTGATAAGCTTTCAAGAGAAAGTGACTAGGTCAACACATTATGTAAAGCATTGTTATTTCATTCAAGCCAGAGGAATGATGCTGATGGATACAAAATACAGTGGCTGGCTCTAAAAACACTACTGTAAATCTATCACCTAATTTTAAAAAGCCAGARCACAGCTATAGAACTCAGGGGAATAAAAACCCAACCAATAAATAGCTTAATATGTTTAACTATTAGTATCCTAAATTAGGCTTTATGAGTTATTTTGTAGTGTCTAGGTAGACAAGAGGAAATTAAGTTATTACAGACARTTCCACCACAAATAATTTTATTTCAATTTTATTTCAAAAGAACCTTTTCAAATTTCACTGAAGTCCTAGAATAATTATATTCATTATGTCTTTCTGCTGCACAGAAATAAAGTATCAGCCCAGTTGTCTCCTTAAGGTTTAGATTATATCTAGTGCCCCATCCTCTTTACCTAATTTTTTGTACTTTATCTTTTAAATACATTTAAATTTCTCTCATTTAAATGAGAAAGAAATCTTTAGATATAACAAACAACCTATTTCCATCTCTTGCTCCAAAGAGATGTTTCTGTCAGCTCCTTCTTTCCTGCAACTTGAAACTCATTGGACTTCCTGTGCACTGCCCAATTTTGAAATTACTTCCATTATAACACTACTCATAAAAATTTTTGTTTATGATCTGTTTGAATTTTCTCATGGCCAGTGTTCATTTCACCAGTGCAGAAAAATCTTGCCTCACTTTTTCTCCGAGTTCTTAGTCATTCACATGTAAATTTATTGATTTGAAGACCATAAACATCATTACCTCATGGAAAAAAAATACCTACAGTGTGTGGCACAGTGCAGATATTCTATGTTTATGGGAGGTACATGCTTRCAAATTCACAGGGGCACCACCACATTAAGATACACTAAGTCCAAAAGCTGTCTAGGTGAATTTTTGKGGCACCACACCTAAGCTAGTGCTACTTGACATTTCAGTCAAGTATGTTCCAGATGGCTGGAACACTCACAGACATACTTCCTTCTATGGAGGTAACTTAAGCATCTCCATCTCCAAAACACAAAACTGCCACTAGTCTAAGCTGCAATGAGCATTTCCTTCTGCATTTAAAACTAATTCTATGACTCAGGCTCTTCCCTACAACGCCTTGCCTTGGTCGAGGGGGTTCAAGAGAGAGAAGATACATCATGCTTTAATTTGGTAGGGTTTTCCAGCAGCTCTTCATGATTTTCATTAAGTATTGTGTTTCTAGTAACTCCTTCTAACTAATCATTTCTGTGGGACAATGCCCCACCATGATACATAAGAAACCTACTCACAGAATACACAGTAACAGTGGATAGGAAAGTGGGTTATTTTGCACCTCCATTAATGGACCATCCATTAATCTCTAAATAAATGAACTGGAAAACAAGCAGGGACTCCTTTCTGGAATGAAAGGAACAGTTCCCTTATCTTTGCAGATAACTGAGGTTTGTGAATTACTTATCTTAGCCAGAAATTTAAACTTGAGAAGGTTGCAGGTCTCCTTTTACTGCCACTGTATAGTGATTTTCCACATAGATAGTGAGACTATGACCCTCAGCTGGAGAAGAAGTATTACAAAGCACACAAAAATGGCCGTTGTGGATCAGACTAAATGCCTACACAGAAGAGCTGAAGTCCTAATGACTTCTCCTTTTCTATCATGCAACAGTCTATGGTATGTCTTGCCTGTTTTTGTTGTCCTATTTTTGTCATCACTGCTATGAGAGTGTGATAACACTCCCATTGTGTTTATGCTTCCAAAATTACAAGAATACATTCCTTCAAGTCAACATTCTGGTGCTTCCCACTTAGATCAACATGTAAAACTTTTTCTTATCAATATATAATTTGCTTCACAATACAAGGATTGTAAAAATAGTTCTCAATACACATACATATTTTCATATACCTTAGCCACTAGAATATGACATGTACACTGTTATAATTTAAAACATCCAGAAAGAAGAGGGAAATGCAAATAAGAAAACCCAATATAAATAGGGCAGATTTTCATAATGAATCCATACACAATTCCTCAATTCTATATTCAGTATTGAAACTAGTTAAATAATTCTTAATTCTATAGTTGACAAAGATGTTTGGCATTTAGGCACATGCTAGATTTTTCCAACAATACAATCATRATGTTATTTCACCTTACCTTCATCAATAATCAAATCAAAATGTGCAAAAACTTAATTTCAACTGCTGAAAAAACATAAATGTTAAATATGAAATTTAATTATGAAAAAATATACATTTATTTATATTGGACTTTGAAATGGAGTTGAATTAGTATAAGCTGGTTTAGAGACATGCGTACTATCCAGAAGTATTGTCAAAACAACTTCATGTGACTTAAAAGATCATCGTAGCTTACAGGACAAACTGCTCAGAGTGTTCAGAGATGCAGAAGTCTGTATTCTCCTTAACAGATCTCAAAACTATAAGCTTCGTAAAATCATGTAAATTCCATATTTGCAAGTAAATCCTGTTTACTCTAGGAAAATACATTTTTAAATGCAAGGACAAACAAAGAACAAAATGTTCTTAAATGTATAATGATAACTTCCCTTTTACAATCCAAGTTAAATTAAAAAAAAATATAATATAAAAAGCCATAGTAAATAGCAATTTACTTTCACACTTTTTGGACTCAAGCTAAGAGTGTACCAAATAAATATCACGTACGATGATTTAATATCATCGCAATGAATGCAAAAACAGATCAAAAAAGAGAAAGTCTGAATAGTCAGAAATTTGCTAAGAAAAYTGGATGTCATTTTGACCACTGAGTTTCAGGCATATAAGAACTGGCACATTTAGATATCATAACAACCTTTACTTAATCATGTGACTTGAACTGCCCCAGACTCCAGCTCACTAAAGATTAAGCCTGATTCTGTGACATGCAAGAGCATACATAACTGAGTGAATCAGAAATCCATATCACGGCACACGAAACAGGAGAAAAGAAAAACAAAAGGTAAAAGTAACCCATTTGTTCCCCATTGCTGCATTATTCAGGAGTTTGAATCTTCTCTATTCAGTGGACCATGGTTTGTCTATTAATTTAGAAAAGAAAATCATATACTAGGGACCACGCAAGAACATGAATTAAAAAAAAAAGAAGGCAATGAAGGAAAGAGTAGAGTTCAACATTGAGTTTGAAAATGAGGGAAAGTCTTAGATTAACGTGTTCTTGGAATTTCTTTTTTTTTCCCCTACTTCTTGCACAGGTTTTATTTCTTATGTTCACAATCCTTTACTTATTGTTCAAAAGCTTCGCTGAAATGCGGAGGCATGAAGACACTCACATGTGGAGGAACGATGTTCCAAGTAATCAATCTCAAAATGATTTAAGAACACTAGAAAATTAAACATTAAAACACCATGAAAACATGCTTGATGTTTTCTATTACCTCCATTTCTTCCTTCCTTGCCCTACCAGCAGAAGGCAGCAAGTAAGAGAAATTGTTAGGATTATGTTCAGTGTAATCACTGTAGTCAAGAGACTTGGATGAAATGCAAGYATGTACCTCACTATGTCTAAATAGACCTTCTCAAATTTTGAGATTTTACCGAACACGGTAAGTAGTCTTTCAAAGATTCAAGATGTGCAGTTTCCACCATCACAGTCATGTTGCAGTTGTTTTTCTAAATACTAATCTAATGTATTAAAAGGTGTCATAAAACTGTAACTATTTTATTGAAAAGCAAAACTAAAGAGGAAAATAATAAAAATGTACTCTATAAATGGCTTACTTTTTAAATGGAAATTTAATTATATGCATTTTTCATTTAAAGTAAATTGCAGCTATCAAATATTTCAAGGTTCAACATACCGATGCAGACTGAAGCATAACCCTTTTATAAAAGTATCTCATGTCTTTTAAAACCTCCTATTCAYGATAATTATCCCTATAACAGGGAAAGAAGTATTGAAGCGCAACCATCCACAGAGTTCATCTATGCAAATGAATAAGGAAGTCTAGCAGAGAGATGTACAAACACTGAAATGTTTGGTCAAACCATCACAACTGAGAGTGCCAGTGCTTTTACAGGCTGGGACTGGCAGAAGAATTTCTAATTATTATGATGGAGGGAGGTAAGACAGTAGAGGCCATGTATAAGGGTGACTTGACAAAAGAAAAGTACYGTTTTAAATGCCATGTCTTGATTTCCTCTCAGAAAAATGAAGGATTCTTATTTCAAGCTACCTACCTTGACATATTAGTCTTAGTATATTCAAGAAAAATAGTGAATTTATTGTATGATTTAATAAATTACATTGAAAACTACATGTACATCTAGGTCAGAACAAATCATTCACCTACAAAGGCACAAGACCCTTTTCCTTCTGCASAAAAATCTGTTCCCATCTGATGTTGGTGCCACTGGTATCCTGCTAGAGTCATGCTAAGGTCATTCACTGCTACTCGTGGGAAAGGATTTGACATTTGGCACAAAAGTTTTCTTCAGATGTTTGGAGGAAGTAATGAAACACTTTCCAAATATGTCTGTGTCGTGAAATAACTTTCCAGTTGACTCCGTACATGGCAGTTACATACCTAAGTATGGGCCTGTGTGTGCATTATTCATCTTTATCTAATAAAAATGTATTAGCAAAAGCACTGAAGTTCAAAGTGGCTCATTTCTGCCATGCACAGAAGGCCACTCTCTCTAAAATATAGTGTTTACTCACTAAAATAAATATTACAGAGTTTAAGAAATTCTGGTTTTCTTAAGAATTGAAAACAACTAAAAATTTAAGAAAGACATAATGCCTCCTTGCCAGTATCACTTTTCCTAGCAAGAATCTTGACATCTAATATACATTTCTTTGATTATTCCCACAAAAATACAAGCAAAATAGCAGATGGAATGAAAATGAAAAAAAAAAAAAGCATGAAACCAAGTAAATGAACACAGTACTATTCACTAACAACAGATAAAGAGAAACTTCCTTTCTTTTAAAAATTAAAAAAATTTTCTTAAATTAAAGCAGTACTTCAAAGACCTGTTATCACAAGAATAAATGATTGGTTTTGGAGCCATGAACTTCAAATTAATTGTGCACAACAAGATGGCTTTTTCCACATTTTCTTCCTCTTTGCATATGTTAGTGTTCTCTCYAAGGTTGTTTAGGAAATTGTTTACTTTAGGTTTTCTTCTCAGAATATGCAATGGCAGCTTGATATTACACACAAGCCAGCAACTTTCAAGAACTCTTCATAATATTTTATCTGTGAGTACCAACATCTACAGCACTTATTCCTATGCTTATTCCTATGTATCTCATGTACCAGAGATCAGAAGTTTCACCAAAGTTTGCAGGCTGTAACTAAACCCAGATAAACTACATTTTAATTTTACAGAAAAGGCAAACTGACATAAAACCAACCGTAAATTACTTTGAGCTGCCAAGACAACACTAACTGCTACAACCCTACGGAACTGCTAAAAGCATGTCCACCATATTTGCAAARGTGATAGGTCTCAGAGAACTCACGGTACAAACACCTCAGAATCATATTTCTGTAATAGCCTTCAACTCATATAACCTGCACTTCTTAGAAACTATACTTGAAAATAACCACTTGCAGAATTTGTAAGTGCACATTTGCATGCAGGGACAAGTACATCTCCAGTTTAAGCCAGGTCATACCCCACATCTACTTGTTTAATTGGCAGGAAGTGTAGTGAATTAAAAAATTACTASAAGGCTTCTGTGATTAAAAAGAAAAAAAAAAAACAAATGAGGAAGTCAGCTGTGGAAAAAWATGTTTAAATTGAAATGCTGGCTTTCCTGCAACTAAGAAGTTTCAAAGATCAATATGTTAGTTAAATGAATAGTAGTAACTGATTCTTATAGAATCCAGTTCCATTTCTAGTAATTTTCTAATAGTAAATACAATCTTACACACTAGTTTGAACATTTAGCTGCCATTCTGCAAGACATAATTTCCTTTTATTTTTAAAATTATGTTACAACTTGTATGATCTCAATTTTTGGTGTTGCTCTCAATAGAAATGACAAATTGAAAAAAAGTGAAAATATTAAAATATTTAAATAAGGTTAGAATGGGGCGAAAGGCAAGAGATGAAACCATTTGAGAGGCAGACAGCTACTCAGTGTAACGTAGTTTGTGGTATCAATTTTCCCCCCCATGTGTATTGCTCATGCATATCATCCATAGAGTCAATGAATGAAATTGGTTTTAAGAACAAAATCTACTGCTTTACCTGTGAGAATACAGTAAAGAAAATTTACCTACCAATGAACAGCTGCAGTACTTTGAGACACTTAGTCCATACATATACTCTAAGAGTGGGTGTGCTTGTGGCCTGCCCTGGAGTGTCCCGGGAGGGGCACTCTCACTCCTCCCCTCTTCCTGCTTGAGGCATTGACACACAGGGCAGAGTGCATCCGCCACCACTGCAGTTCCTCTTAAATGCACAATCAAACCTGAAAGAGATTCAGAAAGAGGGGAAAAGCAGGTAGGAGACTAATGTACATGCAGACTATATCTCTCAAAGAACACCAGTTACTGATGAGTAACCTTTCTTCTTTGAGTCTGCATGTACATTCCCGCAATGACTCACTCTGATCAGTTACCTTTGCCTTTTCCCATCCAGGAGAAGGCCTGAGGACTCCCACAAAAAAACTGCAGCATCACTCCACTGAAAGCTGAAACAGCCCTGGATACTATTAGACTGAAGACAACGCTGGGTGAAAGCAGAGAGAACTCCAGTTGACCTTACAGCACAGATACCAAGTTTGTCCAGAGATCTAACAGAATCTGGTTTGGCCATGTGAAGTTCTTTTCAGTCCACTCAGAGAGAGAAAGCCATTTGAATAATCACTGTGTGAAGTCAGCCAAACTTTTTTATATTCCCACAGTCCAACAAGAAAAGAAAAAACAAACTAGAAAATTTGAACCTTTGAAGAGAAGTTATAAAGGCCTTAAGAAATAAAAAATGTAAAGTATAAAATTCAATCGAAGAAGCATAAGATCTGGAAATGAGTTCTGAAGGATTAACTTCCTTGCTACTCTGGAACTTCAGCACCACTTCAAGAAAGACTCCTGCGTGACTGAAGAACAGATACTCTGCCCACATACAGTAGTACATMAAACAGCAGCTGTAAGGACCCAAGTACTTCTCTAGCTGGCTGAGGAAAATGTCTCCAAATGTACCAGTTTGATAAACACAAGCAGAAGGAGTAAGCAGAAATAAGAATTTAAGACCTCAAAAGGGGAGAGATAACCACTGTAACACACTGGTTTTCTATTGTGCGAACAGTGGAAAACTGTCATCAATCATGAACAATTCAATACATCCTCATCAGCTGGTAAGAAGATGTGAGTTGTGAAATGTGTGAACATCAGAGAGAGCAACCTGATATCCTTGCCGAAGTAAGGGAAGAAATCAAAGGAACTACACATAACAAATATTCTGAGAGCTGAAATCAAAGCAGCAACAAACATGTTGTACAGACAATATAATTTTCTCATAAGAGTATGCATGTCTATATTACCCTTTCATGCTATTGGCTATCATTACTCCGGAGAGTATCAAAAATTGACTATCCTAGAGATTGATTAATGTCTTGACTTGGAAGTCCTAAGATTGCCACACTGAAGAAGAGTGAGGGAAGAGCTAAAATACAATGTCTATGCAGACTATAAAAGAAGCTTCTCACATAGCTGCTTATGACTACACCCACTTCAGAACATGGTGAAATCACAAAACAAAAAAAAAACCCTGAGTTTTGTCTTTACTGAATATGTCTCTGTATGTTTGCCAATTGTGGGTAACTTTGAATCAATAYATTGTAAAAGAACCATTTTAAAAGCCTAATCCAAGTAAAATTGCTGGGGCTCTATTAAACCAGGCATCTGTATGACATGCCAAAACAAAGAGTATATTTTAGCACAACCACTGGCAGCATTGCAATAAAACACTTCCTTAGATCCTCTATATAAGACCCCTAAATGAAACAACAACGGTCAATTGTTTCCTCACAGCAATTTCCTCAGGAAGCTCGTAAAATTCTAAATATACTAAAATGGGTCTGGAGGGGATCTCATTTATTCTCTCTCTCTGTCCAGTTCAGTATTATACTGTCATCCCTGATAGACACCTGTATTCAAACATACTCTTAAAGATCAGTAAATGTTTTACTTTTGGACAAACAACCACTGAAGAGGAGGTGAATAAACTGGCTTAAATGAAAATCCATGCTTTTGGAAGAAGAGTACAGATTCAATCTAAAGCATCACATCTATAAATGTGATAAAAAATTACAAAGGACTGTAAATGGAGCCCAAGTCACTTATGTTAGGGGTCATTGTCCTCTGTATGCAACAAAGAACATTGTCATCTCAAACAAGCAGGACTGAGAAGAAGCACATTAATATTCCAAACCTAACTCTTCTATTTTAAATGGAAGTCTGATAATCAGGATAGGATGAATACAATTTACATGTGACCAAACTGGTGGATGAAGTGCTGACATAGCTGCTGGATGTATACRAGGCTCATGAGTTTCCAATAACTCTAAAATTCCAAAGTACTGAGAAACAAGGCCCTAAGAGATAATAGGTTTCTTCTGAGGTGAAACCATTGCCATTTTGTAGCACATGTAAATGTTATGGTCTTCTTCCTATCCAAAATGTTCTGTATGTTGAAATAGTCAAATATGTTATTACACTTTACTGTATGAAAATTGAGGCTTCAATAATGCATGAGTCTATTAGTCCAAATGATCAATGTGGGGAAAAAAAGGCAGCATGACTACAATAGATGCTCACAAGCTCCTGAATTCAAGTACTGATACTGCTCAAGCCAGAATGGAGTGACTGTGGTGACCAGACAGTACTTTTTCTTAACCACAACAGAATAACGGTATTGCTAGATAAGCACTGATCTGAAATGCATGGAAATAAAATGAAATCTCCCTACCAACTCGGATTCTCTTGCCCTCTGGTGAAGACATTTTAATTTTTTGATATTATCATACATTAACTAGTCTTTGGCAAACAATATGGTCAATGCAATTGCCTGTTTAAATATTCAGAGAAATAGCTGTTAAGAAGATGTACCGGCATATTCTGAAAATTCTGAAGATCTGTAATAATTATTTTGTCAAGCTCAACAGTTCCATACATGGAGTAGTTACATAATGGTTGGATTTAGCACCTCCTTGCTTGCTCCTACAGTGCACTATGATGGTGCCATTCACTAAAAAAATCATTGCATGGATCCAGAACAGCACTCTGATATTGCCTGGTAACTTTTGTTAGGATCATAGAATATCCAAAAGATGATCCTCTTGTGCAATAAAGAAGCCAGCCTAGCTGACATCACTACATATTTGTAGGGGATTCTCCTACCAGCTGAGAGATTTTTAAGATTACTATCATTATTTTAATTCTCTAACATCTGCTTACAATGTGTAAGATGTTYGCAGTCAAACAGTGCATGCACAGGCCATGTGGCCTAACACCTAAAACTATGATCTTATTGTGATCTATGACAGTGTCAATTGTAGATGGTGAATSGCCTTCCAGGTCAAATAAACAATGTCAGATTTAGCTTCCAGAAAATAATAAAGCATCAATAAAGAAGTCCCCTCATTCATAACAAAAGCAATGTCCTTTAGTTCTCTAAATATAAGGAAGATATGAACATTCTGCTCTGCTATATTCTTGTGATAGGGATATACAAACAATAAAGTTATATGCAACAAAAGAAAGAAGACTGAAGTATTCTGGAACTGATTAGATTGTCTACACTTCTCCATTATCTGTTGAGTCAGAGTAATCCTGGAGACCCTAAAAATGATTCTCAAAAGTGATAAGGAAAGGATAAAAATCAACTGGGATTCATTGATGGTTCTTAATGCAAAAAACATGTTGACAGCTGTTGAAGGCAATGAAAAATAAATAACTGTGATCATTACAGAAAAAAAAGCTTTTTCTGTATGTGCCCTGGTTGGGTTTTTTTTGGTTTTTTTTTTTTTTTTTTTTTTTTTTTTTTTTTTTTTTTTTTTAATAGAGTACGATAAGAGAATAATAAAATGAACTAGTAACAAGCTGCCTTGCTGATTAGGTTATTGCTTATTCCTAAGTGAGTGTAATCATCCAAAGAGTAAAAGGAAGTGAAAGAACCTTTTGGCACTTAGAAGACCGAACCAAACTTACAAGACTGACTGAATTACTGAACTGGAAAGCCCATGCTCTTCAAAGGGAAGACCTTTTCAGAATTCAGCCCATGCAGAATCTCTTTTATAGGCCCAAATGATTATATCTATTACATAATACTGGGCGAAAGCTGTTACCATAGAATTTGATGGGCCATCATCTGCTTCCATTGCAGGTTGCAGAGTTGTCTTAGCATTAGTCAATCCCAAGGCAATCAAAGATTTCAACTTTTATTCTCTGGAGAAAAGATGCAGAGCAATTCATATCAGAAAGGCACCTTTCCCCAAAAGCTGAAGCTTTCTGGTCATTCCTCTTTTGGAACATTTTTTAGAAATGCTGATTTTTTTCTTGATGCATCCTAACAATAAAATTACTTGGAATCAGGTGGCAATAAAAGCATTCAGAATACTAAAGAGATTTCAAAATCACCTTCCAACTGTTTTTGCAGCTGGTATAAATGAAAGTAAAATCTGCCAGGATACTAAGGTTGTTCAAACATGCCTTTATGGTGTTCAAAATCTCTCAGGCAAAATAATACACAGATTTTCAAACAATCTACAGCACTTTCAAAAAGATTCTTTGTATTCTAATCACCATTGTTTCTAAGGTCCTAAATTCTTGGAAATTATTTTGTGCTATAAAGAAAGATACGTTATCACTCTTTTATACGACGAAGATTTATATAAATATAAAACATGTATATCTTTCTGAGCCAACTAAAGTAGAGACAATCTTGTAAGTCTTCCTAATTTGATAAAGTTGCTGCAAATGGAACTAACAGAAGCTTAATAAAACAAATGCTTCACAGAAGAGAWCTAGTTCAACCCAGTCTCATAATGTTAACAAAGCCACAAGGGCTGACCAAGACATGAGCAAAGTTCAAAGAAATACATGAAAATCACTTGCCATCCCTTGTTTTTCTATTATTAAATAATAAAAGAAATACTAATCTTTAGTATTGGAATAAGAGAAGAATGCTTTCTCCTTAGAAATGCTTGGAGTGATCAAGTCTCTTGACTGCTGCAGCAATAGTCAAGAACCATCTTGATGCAACCTTGTGCAAAGGAGGGAGTCCCCGACACCCCTTTGGGAAATCCATTCAAGGGCTTGGACACCTGCAGAGTAAAGAAGTTCTTCCTCATGCTCAGGAACTTCCTGTGCATCAATTTGTACCCATTGCCTCTTATCCTATTGCTTAGCATCACCAAGAAGAGCCTGGCTGCTGGCGATGGGATAAAATGCAAAAAAAATCTAAATATAAAAAATCTAAACATAAAATATCAAAATGTTGGTAGCAAGATGTCAGCAATGAAAAAACACACTGACACAGTGCAATAGTTCTTAGCTCTACAGGTGTTGTTTTTCTCTTCCTACTCTCTCTCCCATGTAGCTCCCTTTTATTTAATTTCGTCACAGATAAACAGCCACCTTCTGATTGGTCCCTAGGGCCTCTTGCTAATTTYGTAACACACAAAACATGTCTCAAGTTGTCCATGCATGTGATTGTTTTCAATCACAACAAGTGACATATTCATATGGTGGTTTTCCACCCAGATTCACAGCACCCTCAGTAAGCACACAATATAGCAGGGCCTTTAGGGTTAACATTCTCTTGTTCTAATCATGGTTAGGATGCCAGGTGTTTGGCACCATTCCACATGGCTCCATCCTTTGACACCCTCCCTTCAGATCTTAAAGATATTGATGAGGTCCCCTCTCAGCTGTCTCTTCTCAAGACTGAACAGGCCCAGCTCCCTCAGCCTTTCCTCATGAGAGATGTTCCAGTCCCCTCATCATCTTCATAACCCTTCACTGGACCTGCTCCTCTTGTCCTGAGGAGCCCAGAACTGGACAYTGCACTCCAGGTCAGSCCTCACCAGGGCTGAGTAGAGGGGCAGGATCACCTCCCKCGATGCYCTTCCTAATGTAGCCCAGAATAGCAATGGCCTCTTGTTCACAAGGACACTGCTGGCTCATGGACAGTTTGCTGTCCACCAGGACCCCCAGGTCCCTCTCCACAGAGCTGCTTCCCAGCAGCTCAGCCCCAGCCTGTGCTGGTGCCTGGGGTTATTCTTSCCCAGGTGCAGGACCTTCATTTGCCTTTGTTCAATCTCAGACARTTTTTCTCTGCYGTMTCTCCACCCTGCCGAGGTCCTTTTGAAGGGCTGCAGAGCCCTCTGGGGTATTGGCCACTCCTGTCAGCTTTGTGTCACCAGTGAACTTGCTGAGGAGGCATCTCCCCTTCATCCAAGTCATTGATGAATAAGTTAACAAATACTGAGCTCAGTATTGAAAGAAGTATCCCTTGGAAAACTCCACTAGTAACAGATCTCCAACCAGATCCTGTGCCACTGATCAGAACCCTCCTCGCTAAAGCATGAGTAATTTCTAGAGGCGTGAACCCATGGAAAGCCCTCTGGACTAGAAGTACTTGTTTGTTAAAGATTTTAGAACACACACATGGTAACCTTTACCAGAATCCAGAGTTATTTATATAGTTCAAAGAAGAGTTGCATAAGAAATAATKAGTCTTTTCAACTGTGTATCTATCACCTGCTGTATATACCATTATTCTAACATATGGTCTGTTACATGAAAATGTTTATGYAAGTGATTTTTCATTATTTAATTGCAAAGCTTACCTTTCTGGACAAGTTCAAATCACATTACAGTCAACTGCTCAATGCAACTTAGAATAAAGGCATCGTCTCAATAATTAAAAATAGCATATTGCCCCTTTCAAGGAGTTGTATCATCTCCCACACATTCTACTTTGAGGATYATGATGCATGCAGTATATGTTATCTCTGGACTACTGCTTTCCCTTGTAGAGACAATTGCCACTTTAGTGCTGGAGAGTGATGAAGAGCCTACACAGGCARCACAGTCATTCAGACAGTATTTTCAGTAAGAGAGAGTAGGTGGCATTAGTAGATGAGGGAGATATGCAATAAATTTTGTCTGTAAGCAACAACTGGCAACACCCTCTGGAAATCAAGGACCCCACAATGTTCTATTTATAGTATTTCTAATACTTTAGTGCTTCCGATTGGGAGGCCATTGTGTATCAAGGAGTTAGCAATCCGCATAACAGTTCCCTTGAAGCTCCCACAGAAGGCTGCCCTGTGCTCTATGTCCAGCATGGTTTTCAGGAATGTGCCATGATGGACAAATCCCTTTGGCCAAAGGAGACTCACCCACCTCATTGTGATGGAGGAGTCTGTAGGCTGCTCCAATTCAGTATTGGTGATTACACCGCCAGCATGGCTTTCCTTCATCGAAAAGAGTAGCAAGAATTTCTCGTAAAGTGGAGAAACACATGYACAGATTGCTCTGATGCTGCATGAACACAGAGTTCCCAGCATCTGAAGGGAGTAAGATTTATTTGCTACCTAAACTCCTCCTCTTCCAATGCTTTTTGAAAGCAGGTATTTTAATCAGCTACTTGTTGTCAGGCCTTTCTTATTGAGATCCACAAAGAACCTGGCACTTCCCTCTCTTGCTTTCTCCCCAGTGCAGAAGAAACACACATAGAGAATTGTCTTTTCATTTCAACACTTGTCACTTATGACTACAGAAGGAGAAGACTTTACTTTTTTATTGCAATTACTATTCAAGTCGTTTCTAACCAGCAAGCGTTCTCTCTCCAGGTCCACTAATACTATAGTTGAAAACACTAAAAAGAAATCAAAGATTTTTTTCTTCTGCTAAGATTTATAAATCTGTGGTTAAATATCAGGTCCATTAGGAATTAAATAATTCTATAGCAGCAATCCTTCAAAAGATTTTGTACCAATTAGTCTAAGCACAGTATTTTGGTTTTGCAGCTGTAACCATCTGTACTGATAAACTCAAAAAAATTAAGCCAATTTTCAAGCCACTATAGTCATTCCTTCCTAAATGTCACAGATCATTTTTTAGTCCCTTAAGCCTTTAGCTTATGTTTCAGCTTTAACTTCTGTCTAGCTGCAAAAGCAGAGACATATTTAGCAGAAAACTCACAGCAATTTTTGTCTGTCACCCAAATTTCAAAATGTCACCAAGAAAACATAAGACCATTGGCTACACTAAATATATTTTATTTGAATGAAGACCAYACAGCTTTCTACACTAAAAACCAACAGTGATAAGACTTTTTTTTCCAGGCTGCAACCTTTCTACCATATTTTTTGATTTTAGGGAAATTTGGATTTTCTGTATTTTTGACCCTTTAGGAAAAAAGCCCTAATAAAACCATGATAAAACAGAGGCATGGCAAAATAGAGTTCCTCTTCAATTAAATATACTCAATTGAAGATTTTAACTAGCAAGTTAACATCTGGCCATCCTAGTTTGTACTGACAAAAGAATACTATTTTGCTCAGAAAATAATTGCAAGCTAACAGAATAAACAGACTTGACGCCTTTAGGCACCCTTTATTATAATTATGTTTTTCTAGGGAGATACTAAATTTCTCACTGACCTACTTGTACAAAAAAAATCAGCAGTAATCTCTGTTCTTTGGGTAGATTTCAGTGTCTGACTTAGGACTGATAAGAAAATGTTTAGTTCTTTTGCAATATCTGTACTTTGCATGTTACCTTCAGTTCCTGGCAGATAATCTACAATGGAAATGAGCAAAAATTCGGGTTTGCATGGGGAGTTCTGCATGAGAGAAAAAGCAGCGATCTAGAAAACCATTTAAAATTAACTTCATACCAAAATTTCAATTTTATACTGATTTCATTATTTCTGGTTTTTATTGGTGTTGGTAAGCTATTATCCACCCTGTGTGTAAAAAAACATTGTTATCTGTCAGGTGGCTTGAAGCCTTGCATCTTATTCCTGATTTTGAAACCCACATGTTGAAGTGATTTAAGTGTGACATTAAATATGCAGTCAGAGAATAACTTGTGCCTCGTTATTAACAAATTAAATTGTGCTAATTTTGAATAACTAGGTTGTGACTGCTGATGACGTGTCCAAAGACAGACAAGGAAGCTGTTGAAGGGTCTGGARCAGAAGTTTGTGATGAGGAGCAGCTGAGAGAGCTGGAGGTGTTTAGCCTGGAGAAAAGGAGGCTTATGGGAGACCTTATCATTTTCTACAACCACCTGAAAGGAGGCTGTAGAGAGGGGGAGTTTGGTCTATTTTCGCAAGTTACAAGGAATAAATAAAAAACAGATAACATGTTCATGTCATATAACAAAAAAAAATATATAAGAGGAAATGACAGCCATTTCGAGTTGTGCCGGGGGAAAGATTGCCTCTTATCAAAAATGTCTTCACCAAAAGGGTTACCAAGCATTGGAATAAGCTGCACATGGAAGTGGTGGAATCATGRTCTCTTGAGGTATTTGAAAGACGTGTAAATGGGGCACTTGAGAAAATAGTTTAATAGTGGATTTGGTAGAGTTAGGTTTTACAGCTGGACTTGATACTCTTAAAATCTTTTACAACCTAAATGATTCTATGACAGATCAGGTTCTTAATTAAAAGCACAAGAAAGGATAAAATCTGAAAATAGCTGATCACATGATAATTTCATATTCCACACATATTCAAAATACATAATTATAAGGACAGTAAGAATACTTCCTTTGGTTTTCTTTCACTATTATTTAGCCATTCTCAGAAGGCAATATGAGTGCTCAAAGATATCCAATATTGTTTTCATTGGTAGAGATCTAGCAAAGTGAATTTTAAAAGCTTTTCAACAAAAGCTAGTCTGAAATTAGCTATTTATTCCACCAGAGAGGAAAAGTCCTTTTTTTTTTTTCTGCTTTGTACATTATGGAATTGCTATGGTGTTAGATGAACTGCAACATAATTAGCTCAGTTTTCTCTGTTTCAAAGCTATGGCTCTGTTAAAATACTATTTCTCCAAATATAGGATTGCTTTTTAAGGAATTTAAGACACTAAAATTATGCAATAAAATACTGAAATTCAAAATATTCTGAATGTGTATACACACATTAAAATCTGTATGTCATTTCATTAAAAAAATTTAACTTAATAACACATTGTAAAAATGCATGGGTACCCAAACACATGACATGTAGCGCAGCTTTAATTAAAGCAAAATGGCAAATACAGGGAACTGTGTAATTACAAAGAAAGAAAGCTTCATGACTATGTATTAACTATTGGCTAAATGGTCAAAATGTTTTTCCTAAGCACTGTTCATAATCATGTCTGCAGAAAATACTGAATCCCAAGAAAACTCAGAATTTTCCATTATATGTGAGATTTGATTTCTTGGTTCTTTTGCTGGGTGTCCTCAAAGTCAACCCAGTAAGGGTACCATGTTTGCAAAAGCTTTAATTATACTTAGAGAATATTACTTCACAAATACTCTTTTTTTTTTTTTCCATTTTTGAAACTTAACAATCCCTTTGGATTTCTCACCAACAGAAGTATTCACTATTTGGAACAATACTTACAGGCATTTGGAGCTCTTGCATGTAAAGCACTTCTTTTTAGCTCTCTGACTTAAAATTGGTCATCTTTCCCTCAAAACAGCCTGAGGTTAATTGTCTGCTGTCCCTTAGAGTCTCAAGAWACTCAGTACAACTCAAGTGTTAGCTTCAGTGTCCCAAATGACAATTAGTTTTATTATTACACGTTGCCTGTTTTATAGCATTAATCCCTAGAAATACTTACTAAAATACAAAACACATTCCAAATTCATAAAGGGTTATTTTCTGCTTTGTAAAAGGACAAGAATTTTAAAACATCTTGATGTTAAGCTCTTCATGAGATATCTTCTCATACATAGTTTCATTTTCTAGAGTGATAAATCTTAGGTAACTTTCACTCATTTTAAATTATATTCAACTACCAAGAATGCAGAAGAACCCTTTAAAATGACAGAACTGAGTACTACAAATTTCCATAKGGGATGAGCCTATTTGTTAAAAGACAGGTTTATGTCATCCTGCAACTGAAGCTACTCAAGATAAAATGTTATCATATTTGTAATTTTAAAATCAAGYGTATTTTGATAGAGCACAACAGTAACAAAGCAGGTGATAAATAATAAGAGAAAACAGAAATGTCATTCTATGCAGAAGTTCTGTACGTGTTACCTTAGCAGTCTTAGGATCCCACCTAATCTTGTTATAATGATGAGGCAGCTGAAATTGAATGCCATTGTTTCTGACAGAAAAATTCTAGTAATTTTTGTGTATTTTTTATGAGAATGGGCTTTAAAAAGTGAAAGTCTTCAATCACTCTACATTTACTGAACTCTGACGATTCAATGGCATTCTCTCCCTTACACCTTTCTTTTAGAACAATTAAGTCACAGAAATCCTACTATAATYGTAACGTACAGAATCAGTATTACAGTAAATATCAAAATGCAAGCAATTTTATCATGGGATATCCAGAAAATGAACATACCAAAGTCACAGGGGAAATGACAAAGAAAACCATTAAATTTTACACATACATTTTTGTTTATATTTGAAAAGAATGGTTTTTCTTGCCTAAATAGGATCAAGCTAAGAAACACTTCCATAAGGAGCTCAAAAATAATCCAGAAGAGCAAATATTGTGACTTCAGACACAACAAATTACATTACAAGTCTCGCAATATCAAAACATTGTGTTTGGTAAAGCRCATAATCTTGTATACAAATATATAATATTACTGTTATCCAGCCAAATGCATATACAGTGTTTTCTACCCACACTATGGCAAAACTCACTGGCTTTTGTTAGAACCTTAGCTCTCTGAGATGAATTGTCCATATGAACCCCTCTTCCTTAGGAATCTGATGCYTCTACCCAAGATGCACCCTGCTCTTGTGTCTGTCTTCTTACCTGGTGTCATCACTTCTTAGTTCCCTTACATAAAAGCCATGAAGAGAAATAGTTCCACAAAAGTAAACGGCAGATAAAATATGGTGGTTATCAAAGTCAATGAACACAATAAGGCTTTTTATCTCAGAAGAAAAACAACAACAAAAACCAGAAAATGCTCTTGGGAAAGCTCTTTTATCATGTTACAGAAGCAAACTTCAGGAGAACAATTTATTTCAGCCTGATAACATACCTGCTGGACTTCCTTACCTGAAACTGTTACAATACTATATTTTTAATATGGAGTAGACCAGTGTCTGACGGAACTGGGGTTGTTTAGCCAGGAGAAGAGGAGGCTCAGGTGGACTCTTACTGCTCTCTACACCTGCCTAAAAAGGGATTGTAGCAAAATGGGAATAAGTCTCTTCTCCCAGGTAACAAGTGACAGGAAAAGAGGGAAAGGCATCAAGTTACACTAGTGGAGGTTTAGATTGGTTTTCAAGAACTGGAAAAGGCTGTCCAGTGAAGTAGTGGAATCACCATCTGTGGAAGTATTTAAAARTCATATAAATGAAGCACCTAGGGACATGGTTTAGCAGCGGCAGCGCTAGCTTGATGTTTGGACTGGATGATCTTTGAGGTCTTTTCCAACCTAAATGAYTCTATGATCTACTGTAGAGCTGGGAGAAAATATTAGAATTTACATTATTGGAGGTTATATGATCAAAAATTCTTTACTGATGAGGTAGATGATCAAACCRTTTGGAGACCACTGGTCTAGACCATTGTTTTTTTCTTTGAATAGCCTGACAGAAGGGCTGGGCACTCTCTAAGTACTTAGCTCAGACAACAGTGTTTCACTAGTAGCAATGGATCTGTATTATGAATTTCATGTTTGTAACCTGACATGCTGTGTTATGTGCTGGCTGGAGGCTTGGGACATATCTACCACAGCCTGTTAGTACAACACAGGCACTTTTAACACCTCTCTGCTTAACAGATTTTGGCTCATATTGTGGAGTAGCCTTTGAGCATATGAACAGGAATCTTTTCAGATAAAAGTTATTTGGAAGATGGACTTCAGCAGCCTACGTAATCCACTCCAACTGTTAACAGGCACACAGAATAAGACTAGAAGTAGTTTGAAATAAAAAATATCAAAGAACATACAATGTATGCTGGCTCTCCAGCATTACATGCTTTACTTTATAGATAGATGTGTTTTATTGGTTTGCATGACTTGATAACACAGATACAATTCAAGATGAATGTTCAGTTCTTGGCACCAGGGACAGGGTGGCTAGGGCTAGGGCAGACATTTTTATATTTGCCTCTACACACTTGACTCTCATTTTGTTTTGCTAGAAGACATTCATCTCTGGAAGCCTTTAGGACATCAGTTAAACCAACATTCCAGCTCTGTGCAGTATCAGAGTTGAGAAGAGCCACTTACCCAATAAAACATAGAATCYACTTAAAACTTTTCATTTTATATGAGTGCTCAGATACAGCCCCTCATCTAGACCAATCTTGTGCATCTGATAAAAGAAAGTATTTGAGCAAATAAAATACCTCTAGCCATAGTTCAGCAAGTCAATACTTTTATACCATTCCAATATTCCCTTGAAGGGAGTTTTTGGTTAGTTTAATGTTAAAAACATTTAATGTTTCATATTCTGTTTTAGTTGGTGGATTTTATATATGAGAGAGTAACTAATAGGATTAGGGCAACACAAAAAAGYGTGTTAATTATCTGAGAAGTTGAATTAGGTGCAATCACACAGTGAAGTATTAAGCATCATTCTAYTAATATAGTTTACGAGCTCGTATATCACAGGGAGGCTTGTGTAGTTTTTGGTCTTCCTACTGTGGTTCCAATCAGGCATTGGAACATTAAAAATAATCTAAAAAACATACCATGAAAACAAAACAAATGACACTAATCTAGCAGAACCCTCAGCAACCTACCAGTTACAAATCTTTTTCAGAAAAATACAGTGTATTAAACTGGTTTCTGATACAGAGATGACTGCTGTGCTCTGTGTGTTCTTTTTTYCCCTTACAATCAGTACATTATCAACCAATAGAAGACACAAAACCAAAACTTTGGCAACTGCTTTCAGGCAGTCTTAAAATATGCATAAATTAAGAGAGTTAATTTTAAAAGTACAATATAATTTACGAATAATGTTGCTGAAATGCAACCAAGTGTGCCACTTGTGGACATTTCTGTCCCAGTCTCTTTATCTGTTCCTCACACAAAAGTGCTKCTACAAATTGGATTATTTCTATAATCTGACTCTAAATCTTTTTCAATGCTACTGTGTCATATTTGTGATTAGGGGATCAGCCCTTCACCTGCCATTGTATATGGTGTGGCACCAGAGGCTCMTACATATGAGACAAGGTTCAGTGTTCTGGTCTTGGCTCCTTTCCCAATAATTCCTCAGTCTTACCCCACCACTCCCATGCCTCCACCCCTTCAGTTGTTCTTGAGCTAATAGTAACCACCTTAGAATAATTCAGATCTCTTCCTTGGATCASAGTAGCCTAATTAGAGACTTCTATTTGATATGCAAATTGGGTTTTGTTTTTTTTTCCCATCTCCTATACACATAATTTAACATTAATCACTGCTGAATTTGATCAGATGGTTTGACACCCAACTAATCAGAATTTAAATGTCCTTATTTGCAGTAATACTTCATTTCTCTACAAATAATAATTTTCATAGTTCACTAAGACACAACCTCTTAATAGCTGTAGAACCGAGGGTTATTTAAAAAACAAAACAAAACAAAAAAAACCCCAAACAACACTCCTGATTTCTTTTTCTCTGTATACAAAGGGTCAGCATGTAGAAACTGAATGTTTTGTTTTTTTTTTTTAAAAAAGCGAATCAAGAAAACCCTGATGGCCTGTTTTCTAATATATATAGGTCYAGCAGTCACCTATTGTAATAATCATAAAGAACTTCCAGAAATGTATTTATCAGATGAAATGAACATAATATTGATTTCCCTCAAACTCAGTCAAGCTTTTAATCACTTAATCCTGTCCTCATCATCAGTTACGACAGGGTAACATTAGGCTTCCTTCATAGTTCTCAAATAAGCATCATCAGAATACATTCKTATAGGGTTAAWATAACCAAACAAAAATTAATGTAACAGGTCACATGGAAAATTATTAGGACTTTTATATAAACTTAATTTTCTTACATACTCGCCAAAAGCTATTTGCTGCTTAATGAAGCTGAGCATGTTTTCTCCTCTCATTCAATGCTAAGTGACATCCCATTTAAAAAGCAACTTTTCCAGAACAGAAGGCACTGAAAACATTGCCCAGCACACAGGGTCAGATAAAAAGTACAAGAGACTGTGTTAGAGCTTGTCAGAAGATGCCCTGAGAACGAACTAGGTTTCAGGTAAAGGCTGGTACAGAGATATATATTTAGCAAAAATGAAAGAAAGCCAGGAGGAATTTAGACAAAACTGGTTACTACAGCCAGAGAGAAAGAGGCAGAGATATTTTTTATGCTGGAAAACAATAAAAGATTTCAAATCCTGTTTCTAATGTATTTAATTAAGAAAGACTGAATAGACAAACAGGTCTGCAGTAATGAAAAATCTGATACACATTAATGTCCCCTCTCAAGGGCAACAGCTGACATGCTGGGCAACCAGAAATGCTTAAAGGATGAACAATATACTAGTTTGCCTTGTAAACTAACTTCCAGCTATTTTTGYTCTCTCTTTGCAGGCGAACTACCGAACTATTTTGTTTGCTTTAGGAAGTAAATAACAATATTACTAAAATGATTATGTGTCATTAGCATTGCATTTCAACATAAATGGAAGCACTGTCTTTATGCCCTTCCCTTCCTCATGTGGCAAAATTSCATGATCTGCAAATCACAGGCTAAACTTGAATGTTCATAAGACTAAATTACACAATATAAAATGTACTCATTTAGATCCTACTCAGAATAGGGAATGGGAATTTATAACAATGCTTCAGCATTTTCTATATTCAAAACAGCCTGTATAATGTAATTTGGTGAGGTGGTCTCATCTATCATTTCTAGAGACATGAAGTCTCTGAAGCCACAAAGCCTATGAAATATAAGATGGAAGACAGCAGGAAAACAAAAAGTGACAATTCCTATTTTCATGTGGAAAGTCAGTGAGTATACTTTATCATCAAGAGTGTCTGGGCATTTGATGCCCTTGCCAGGAAAGCTTTTGATACATTCAGCAGTCCTAGATCAGAGTTTGATAGACACTTCAGCCATTTCTCATTTTACATTCTTTTTGTAAAGGTATTTTTTTTGGTTGAGAGTCTGTGATTGCAGGGAGTATCTATCACTCACAGAAGATGAGGGGAACAGATGAAAAGCCCCTTCAGTAAGTACTCCCTAATGAGTGTCTATACAAAAACTTGAGATAGCAACAACTATAGCATGGAGAACAGTCATGTCTTTCAAGCAAATACAGTCTCAAACCTATCAGAGCAGAAACAATCCAAAAGTCAAAACTGGTATTCACAACTACAAATGGCTTCATAGATGGGAAAAAAAATTCCCACAATAGAAAAGGCATTCTTATGAAACACTCATATTTCAGTGTTGTGAGAGTGTGCCTGGACTATTCAGGCTTGTGCAGCCAAGTTTACCAAAAGCCTAGAGCCAGAACCCATTGTAATACAGACTGCATTTTCCAGGAAAAGGGGCAAAATCAGTTTTACAAGAAACCAACTTGGGTCAACAAAGGTCTTATAAGAAGAAAAAAATGGCATAATACAAAGATAATGAAATCACAGTCACCTAGGAGCAATATAATATGAYACAAAATACAAATAATCAACTGTTGACAAGAACTAAAAGACTGAAGCACAAATGCGTGGCCAAGAGTACATTATTGATACTGCATGAAGTGCAAATCTCTAGCTTCTAGCACAAATGCATATTATGTGGATGAACAATTAAAGGAAAGTAATTATTGTTTTATATAAAGTTTTTGACAATTTTCTCACATCATCCCACACAAAAAAACTTTAGTTCTATCCAGCATTGAAATAACAACATCTGTAATATTATTTCAGGATTAACACAGCAAGTAAAAACTCAAGAGTTCTTTCTGTCATCTAAACAATGACATATGTAGCTTGAAAACAGTGTCATATGTAGCTTGGAAAAGAATACTAGTCAGTGATTGACTCTGCTAATACAGGATTTGGAAATGAACTCAGGAAGAAATCTGTGTGTACATCAGGTGAACTCTGATTACAGGGAAATATGATGAGATAAAGTTGTTTTAACTTAACACACCCCCCTTCTCAATTGTCCTAGTTGGATTCATGGCCATAAGAGAGTCTCCTTCATGAAAACCCAACAAGCAAGTAGGAAAACCAAACCTGCAAGTTTATCAGAGATTTCATACATTAAGTAGAGATCTCAGTGTCAATGTTTTGTTACTGGTTAGACCATTTGCAAAAGGTTTCAGAAACTTTCTCTACCTGCATGCAGGAGTACAATGAAACTGTCTACCAGACAGTCAGACTCTAAGTGCATGTTAAGAGAGTTAAAAGACAAGCCCTCGGTTTTAGCCAACAAATAGTCAAGTATAACCAGCAATCAAATGGAAGAACACATGACCATCACATATAGCCTTTYAATATTTTTAAACTTGTATCTGTAAGCTTCAGAGTCTATGGAGTTGCTACTTGTTAATACTCACTAGATATTCAATGGACAATACCTTTTATGTCATTCTTAGTAAGAGCTCTTGTGTTGTGAGCTAGTAATTACAATTTGAGACGTGGAAGAAGGAAAACATGGGGGGGAACTGAGAACCAGCACTGTGCTTTCTGCAAGGTAAACAGCAAGGTTTCTTGCTGCTTTATGATTAGTGGGRGCACACACTTTAAACAGTTTGAGCCTCTTCAAAAGACTTATTTGGAGTGGGAAAACCATTTTTGTCTGTGATRGATCCAAACAGATAAATGAGCAATAATCCCAGTATTATCATCCCATTCTGATGTTTCCCATCACAAACTTTGGGGAAACATTCTGTGAAGATCCTTGGCCAGTGCTCATACACTTAGCAGATGAGTATCCATACAACGATGAAGTAAACCAGATCCAGGACTCAAATTACTATGCAAAACTGGGATATCAGCACATCTCCTCGTTCATGTAAAGAAAGGTTAATTCTGTAGAAGATGCAAGAAATATTTAAATACTCCCCCAGTCTTCTGTATTGATATACATAACCAGTTTAGTGAAGTCTAAATATTTTCTGCCACATTCCTGTTTTTATGGACTATCCACAACAGTACTTATGACTACCTTTCTTTCATTGGTGTTTGTTTTGTTTTTTTTTTCTTTTTTTTTTATACAGGACTACAAACTGGCACTTGCTGACAAATTGCTAATTATTTTTGCCACACATTGATAAATATGAAAATGCTTTGAAAGAGCAAGGCCAGCATCTCTTGGATGCACACAAAGACTCCATGAGTTTCATCAATTACTCTTACCAGCAAAAAGAATAGATTCTGCAATACAGCATTATGTAGATATATGACACCACAAAGTTGGCAAACCAAATGATTTCTGAGGAAGTGTCAGAATGGTCTGATTTTAAYTGTAATCATATCAAAGCTGCATATTTTTGATGGCAGGGAGTACAGCTTTGCTGTGAAATATAGCTCACTGATCATGAAATCTGCTTCCTTTGTTCCTAAGACTTCCAAAAAATGACTGTGAGGAAAATTTAAAATCTCTTGAATTCCTAAGTCATCTGGGGCAACCGACATCTAAAAAGACACAGTGTTCACCATTTCCCTTCTGGCTACTTCACTCTCCCTCATAGTTTTTATAATTTTCTACTCTTGGATCTGTATCACTGGACTCTGCTCTCTCAAAGACCAAAGACAATCTGAGAAGAATGTATTTCAGCTATTCATAAAAGCTATCCTATCATCATTCAGGGGAAAATGTCTGTAGTCTTAAATGTAACCTTTATGCATGTCTGCTTTCATTTAAAAAGCACCTACAGAAGAATTATGAGTGTTCTTTGAGGAGCACAAAGTGTTTCTCTGTGTGAAACAGTGGTTAATRGAATTAAATCCCCTTCCCATCTTGCTCCAGATCTGCTTTACATCTAAATTTACAATTTACAACCTGCCCTACCAAAATATTTCTAACAAGATGTCTTAAAACTAACTACCACAGGAGGCAACTACTTAAGTTTATTCTGCGCACTGGAATATCTGCTTCATGCCACAAATATAGGAATGAAACATTCCAGYAATATCTTTCGTGTGCATATACTTTCATGAATTAAGCATCTGCTACAAAATAAATTTCTGGTCTTGAGATGRGATGCATGCATGCATATGCCTACATGACAAGTATATAGGATAGCACATAAAAAACCTAACAAAAAACAGTTAAATTCCTTTTTGCTGTTGATTTGCAAATCCTAGCAAACCAGGTATTTTTTTTAGAAATCTGTTAATGAGTGGTCTTCTAATTCACTGAGTCTTCTATCATAACCACTCTTYACCACATCATGTATTTCCTTTGTAATGGCAGAATGCCGAAATCAAAAAGAACATATCTCATGGTACTATAAACCATAGGATGATACTGTTGACATAATTCAATAGGCACATCATGCACACTTTCCCTAATCTGTAATAGTCATAAAATGCTCTTTAGTCTTGAGACAATCTCCATGTCATTCATCAAAACCAGAGTTGCCTGGTATGCTCACTATGTACATGAAATCATCTGGCTTGGAAGACCTCTCCTTTAGGCATATACTATTACAGTGGATGAGGAACAATGCTGAAATCTGACAATTCATGTTTGCTAGTTCGAAAAGCTTCATGCTTACAGGATGAATAATTGTGATGAGAATAGTAGCCTACAGAAAGCAGAAACAATGACACCTTCTCAGGAATGTGCTGCAATTTCTACATTTACTGTCTTTATCAGTTCSGGAAGTATTTTAAAACCAGCAGGTACTGAAAATAAAGTGACATTGCTTTAACTGGTGTAGAGGAATGACAGAAATGCAGATGGTAGTATATCCATTTATGTATTCTCTGAAAGCTTCTTTCCTGAAGCAGAAGATTATGTGATAGAGGACACTTACCTTCTAGAAGATATACTATAYCTACTACTTTCACAGGGGAAAAACCTGTAATGGTATCTAGGTAAAACTACTTGTTGAGTGTTCTCATTTTATGTTCTCACTTAAGCACCTATGACAAAAATCTAGGGAAGGTAAGTTTCATGAGACTTCATTTCAGACTGTTAGAGATACTGTGGAACTGTAGTGGTGATTGCTTCCACGTAATTCTTCCCAGCCTTGGTACGGTGCGTGAGACTAGTCAGGGTACATGTTACTACTTGTGTCGTGAGTACTCCTTATTCATATGCTTACAATGGTGTTCTACCTAAGATGTAATTAAATGAATTAACAAAATCAATACATTGGTTTTCTTCATAACTTTTTTTGAGCTGTGAAAGCGGTTAATCTACCACCTTTTCTAGAATACATGCAAATGTTGTTTAAGAGACTTATTTATTTGTCACAGTAATTATTGCTCTGTCTGATAAAGTACCTCTTCTGCCATTTAAGAAAGCAGTTCACTTTTTAAGGGCTATCAGAAAACATGAAAACTACATCTTCCATAAATATAATTCAGCAATCCATCAAGTTAAATCAGATTTTTAATGTGGAGATATTATTTTTGCATATTTCATCAAATTTAGTCCCTAATATTTCATGTTTAAATAGGGGAAGGATAGTTGTGAGGCAAAATAACCAAATTAAGATGTACAGAACAAGATTCTTTTCTCTCTGGAAGTAATATTCCAGTAAGAAGATTTGCCTTCTATTTTCTCCTCTCTCCTTTTCCTATTCAAATCAGCTAGGAGAACCTTTCAGATGTTAAAACTACCCCTGATATTAACTGCAAAGACAGTCAATCTCCCTGTTTACCAGCTGCTATTCAGAATACATATGTAAAAATARTACTTTCCTGTATCCAATATATATTTGTCCACTATATACACTGCTAGTGTGTSTTGGCATCTTCCAGTAGTGCCTTGTTTCATATAAATAACATGCACTGCAGCTTGAGAAATTCAATCATTTAAGGTGTGGGAGGTGACCTGACTCCATCACAACCTCAAAAACCCGTTACGTGGACAAGACCAGAAACAACTAAAGGAAGGGATTTTTTCCCAATACTTTAAATAGCTCTGGCTTTGAACAGAGCTAAAATCCTTCCTCCTCATTTACATCCTGGCAGAACTGAGAACAACCACTTAAACACCAGCTAAATAAGAAAAAGYTGAAAATTCAGGAACAGGTGCCCTAAGCAGGTATCTACTGATCTTGCAGTAAGTCCTAAAAGTAAAATTATTTCTTATTTCCCAGCATTCCATTTTTCTTTGTTCACTGAACACAGTTTAGTCCGATGAAGCCAGAAATATCTGCTTCCTTCATCTTCAGCATTAACAAAATGTCATTGGTATTGGATTTCTTATATTAAAGGAAAAAGATTGTGGTTTAGGATTTTTGTCTTTTTTTTTTTTTTTGATACGGTTCTGGAGCAGTTCTCTGAGCATCATAAAAAAAACCACTAATAAATTTTGAAAACCTTCTTTCTTTCTTTTATTCCAACATCCAAGTCTGAACATTAGATCTATCCTAATAAAGCATGCTCCCCTTGATAAAATTCAGGATAGAGGAGTCCACGAATCTTAGATAACAAAAACAAATTTTGACCGTGATTGTGTGATCATGTTGACTTATACAGATATATGCAGTCACTGTATTTGCTTGCAGTGGGTTTGATACTAATTGAAGAGGAATAAATTCTCACCATTTACACACTGTGAAGCCATGTATACATCAAATATTATACTGTCAGTTCTCTTCACAAGGTTTCAAAACTACTCTAATTCTCTTTGCACAGCTGAAAATAAGTATGTGAAACAGCACAAGTTAAGCAAGCACAATGAGCAAACAACATGTAAGATTGATGTATAACAATCAAATAAAGAATCAATTACACAAACTATGCTATCAGATCCAGGCCAAATCCCCCCCAGTACCCATCTTTCACTCCACTGAAAAACAAAACTGACACAAATTGCTTAAGTACTTTTCATGAGTGGACTTGGCTAAAGTGAATTTTGCTATAATGCACATTAATTGCAAAGTGAACTTAAGTATTTATTGTTATCACTACTCAAAATCAAAGAGTTTATAACGATTTTGAGTACCAAAGACTTCATACTATCCCCCTCTTAAGACAGACAATATTGAAAAACATGGATGTACTTTTGATCTCAAAAGCAGGACATTACATATATTTTTTACTACAGAAATACAACTTAGTGTTCATCATAGTCCTGCATATCTCTTCAGGCAGCAAAATAAAAATATGTTGAATTACACAGGTTTCTGGCATGAAACGAATCCTGCTGAAGTCAGCTTAGCCTGAAGCTAATCTGTACTTGTAAAAATAACCAAAATTCTATTTCAGATGCATAAATATGGATCTAATAATTTTACTTTAGACGCTTGCCTCTCTTCCCACGACACACTTCAGAGCAAGAAATACCATGGCTTTTCAATGTAACAGTTCTATAATTTTCAAAAAAAAAAAGAAATTCAGTGTTGAAACGCAGTAATACTGTACCTTGATTTCTTCTATTTCGTCTGGTACTATCTTGTATGCAGATATAGTCCCACCCAACCTGAAATCAGGAGAAGAAAAATGTTCTCAAAATTGGTAACAGGAAATACAGTACGTTAATAGTGTCAGACTTGTTTTAAACAACATACTCTTTCTACCAGTTTAGAGGTAAAACCCAGTATGCCCCAAATCAAAAGCAAAACCCCCCTTTCTTTATTCAATAAAAAATCCTTATGTGATTAACATAAATACTAGAAGCAAAGGTGTCCATCATCTTAACAATTAAGTCAACCAAGCAGAATTACCATCACCAGGATAGTATTTTTTATATTAATGRCCATCATCAATCATCATATTCTATGATTTCTTGTTGATTGTCTAAAGCACATGGATGAGCTTAAAGCCTGATGTGCTTTGCACTGAGTATTTCACTAAGCTGCTATATGGTCTGAAATGCATCCCAATAAAATTCKAAAAATTTAAATTTTTAATTAAATGTGCCTGTACAGACCTCACTAATCACGCAGACTCTATGGTCTCCATGTTTAAAAAGTCTCTGCAGTTAATGATAGGTAATAAAAAGTGGGTGATGAGCAATAGCTGGTACTGACACAGAAAAATAGATGGTTTTGTTACACATGGAATTCRCTGAAAGTACTTTTTAAAATCCTGCAAAAAACCCTGATAAAGAATAGTTCACATATTGAAGATGCATGCATAGTATGTACTATAAATGTTGGTAAATATTACATTTTCCCCAGAGACATGCAGACACGGCTTCTTTTATTTCATGAAGATTTATCATTGATAGTGACAATTCAGACCTAAAAATATAAGTGCACTAATGACCTTCTGCTGGCTCTGCATAGCAATACTATAAGTTCTCTGGATCCTACAAAAACAGAAGTCACATAAGAAACTATATTTTGTAAATCAGTAGACCAAACCAAATGTGTATTTGAATTATCTCCTTATTATTGGAATTTTTCTTTCCAAATGTCAGCGTTTCCACACAGATGTATTTTCTTGTATCTTGAAATTATTATAAATATTGTTTACTCAAGTGAAAAAGGGAAGAAGAGAGTAACAAAGAGAAAACATTAAGATTTTCCATGTAAGTTTTGCCTTTCCATATCTCTATGAGCAAACCACTCTTGCAAATGAATTGTTTGAAGGCTTTACATAAAGGATGAAGTCTGCATAGGAGAAGTCATGTCTCAAGTCCATCACTGCTCCAGGTAGCTACACTATCTATACTGTCTTCATTTCAGAACATTAGATTTCACTCTCTCTTTCAGCTTTTGAAAGAGATCCACTATAGCAGATTATAGTACCAGATTTAACTGGTGAAGGACATAATAAAGACATCTCACATTGTGTATACAATTTGGCTGTGAGTTTCACGGAAGTTTAAAGGTATCTCACACACTGGGAGGATGCAACTAACACAGCCTGAAATCTTCTACTGGTCATAAGTACGACATATAAGAAACAAAGTTTTTGTTATCACGATGTAATAATGCATACGTAAGGTAAAAAAAAATTTAAGCTGCCAGTTTGGCAGGCTGTGAGTAGTGAAGAGTAACATACAGACATTCTACTTAAAAATATTCTACTTTTGATGCCAGAACATCCTTCTTAGTTTCAATGTCATACAAAAACTATTACGCTATACCATTCACTTGTCAAAGAAACTAAGGAGGCAGAACCAGTTGTGAAACATGTTGCATACTCTTCGCTCAAAAAACATAAATATTAGTTTATTCCAACTTCAACATAAATGCTCTGAAAAATTTGAAAATTAATCATTTGGTGCTACAACATCACTCTTACAATCCTCCAACAGCCAGGTAAGTCCAAAGTGCAAGGGACTAGCCAATGTCACACACRCACATAGGTTACAGAGAAAAAAAAACACATTGTGATGAATAGTAAGAAAAAACAGCAATATCAAAACAAATTGAAAATTAATGCATTAATTGATATGTCTTACTTGAAGAAAATTTTGTATTTCAAGTGTTTCTCTCAATTAAATTTATCAATTGTGACCTATCTGGAAGCTTGCCTGTCACTATGCAAATCTTTGATTTGATTACTGACATTGGGAAGAACAAAGACCACACAACTACACAGGAGATTCCCGCTACAGGATGATACACAGACTATGACAGAGGGCTTGCACATGGCATATTTTTCCCTTTGTTGTGGAAAAGCTCTCTCTGCAGGTTGGTTTTTAAAATATATTTTAAAAAATAGTTATATTACAGTATCATTTGTAATTACAATGTTTCAAGAAGTAAGTGCAATCAGAAAAGCAAAGAACCAGCTAGCATGAGTGAGCAAGCATTAACTACAATGGGCTTTGTATGTTAAAATATAATACAGCAAAGATGTTAGAATGGCCAGAATTCAGATCACTAGGAACTCAATTCTTGTGCAGATTACCTCTTCATCTTTCACATTTTTCAGTTTTTTTTACAGATTTTATTGTACTTCTCTCCACTTGAACAATACAACATCCAGCATCCTCCAACATAAATGGCATTTTTTCTCTGATAATACACAACCAACCAAGAGCAAAGTTAAATATAGATCCAGCTACTTCCAGTASACTGAAAAGACGGTCACAAACTTCATCTAGGGAGATCTAATGTCCAAAGTCTTTCCCTCTCAAACTGCACTACAGCAAGTTACRCTATTTAATAGTTAAATTATTTCAAATACTAGTTACTTTTCATGTTTCACTTGAATATACAACAGACAATCTCAAAGGTACCAGAATTTATATTCAAATTTTGATAGMCATCAAAATGTCTTACCAGCTCAGCATCATACCTTGCATGTAATACAGACAGTCCAATTCTCTAATCTCTTTGCAGAAGAGAATGAAATTATTCCCAGATGTAGAAATTAGAGCTGACACAATAATAATGAAGAACCATACCTTATATTGGGCTAAACCAGTGAAGATCTTTGAGGAAAGGATCAGAAATGATAGAAATTCTATAAAAATGATCAGGAAATAATAAATATAATTATTTTTATGGAATTTTAAAAAATAAAAGAAATTTAGTATCTTTTTTATCTTTTCAGACTGGGTTCACGAAAGTTCTCAAAAAGGATTCAGGAGGATGTGGTAAACAAGGTTTCTATAGCAACCTAAGAAATTAGCAAAATACAGGAAATAAACTGAACTAAGGCCAGCACAGTTGTATTGGAACAGATGGATGCTTTACTATTTCACAAGTTAAAGCCGAACATCACAGAAGATAGAAGACTACATCCAAGGTAAGGAAAGTTGAAAACCAGGAAGAACTGTGCTCAAATGGATGCAAGAAACAAGGAGCCAGAACTCAAATGAAAAGTAAAGTCAAGACAAAACTAAAAGAGAAATAAATTACAACTCCCTTGTATTATTTTAATATGCTGACCTATTTGCTATTTATGTTACTTCCCAAAYATTGCAAGTTGATCTTGAGGCTGATTTTCCCCTGTGCCCCTCTATATATGCATATTTGCATGGACTCACTGGATTATTACTGCAGAGCTATATTTTGTGCAAGACACTTGTGCATTTGGACCGAATCCATACAGGTCAGCTTTTATAATTTGAATTCTGACCAGAGACATGAACACAGTCTTTATATACAGTTCCACATTCAGGAACTGCCATAAGAAGCTGAGCTATTGATTCATCCATTCTTAATAAATGAGTCATACCGAATGCAATGAAGTGAATTTTCTAAAAATAGCTTGTAGCCAGCCTGGCTGCTGTCATTTGCTGAATTTCTCCAATGCCACTTTAATTAGCATTAATCTTTCTTCAGATAGTTCACTGTCTCAACAATATCAAGTTGTCACTAAAACACCCAGTGAAACTCTCCTTCATTTTTAATGACAGCAAAACTCAAAATCCTCCACTCGGCGTTTTTTTCCCCTGAAATCTCACAAATGTATTTGTTACCTGCCAMCAAGATATTCTGTCTTTTGACAGATTTATAAATCAAGCAGATTATTCAAGAGARACTTTTCTTGGGAGCAGGTCAAATGACTGGGAGCCAGACTGGCTATTTCTAATTCTATGACCAATTCATTTTATCAYAGGCTACTGAATGAATACTTGCCACAATACTCCTGTCAGAGCAAATTGACCAAGTCAGCACTTTTAGCCTGCTCAGCTGGACTACCTTCATATTGACCCCCATGATATCAACAAATCAATTGGCCTTGGATCCTCACATCCTTAGAARGTATTCCAAGGAAAGAGATAGAAGGATTGCATTTGAAAGCAGCTTTGTTCTCCACTATCATTAAAAGCAGACACAGAGATCTTTTAATTGATAATTAGTTTCTACTGATCTTTGAGAAATTGTTAAAGCACCCTCAGGGAGGCAGTAAGAAGGCTGCTATTCTGGGCTCCCTTCCTACAGGACAGAACACTGGCAGCTACAGCAAGCTGGGCTGCAGCTCCTATTGCTGGCTGCTTGCCAGCAATGAACTGTGCAAAACAGCTTTCAAAGAGGATCCTGATGACAGCTTTACTCACTCGGAGGTGTAAAATTACGTGATGAAGATCCACACATGGTTTTTTGTTTCTTTTTGGGATTTGTTTTTATTGTTATTATTATTCATCAGCATAATCATTGTTATTTTAATGGATACAATAATTAGATCCTTGAAAACTTACTTCCCTCCTCTGCCAGTCTTAGGCTAACTTCAACGTGCTATACTCAAAAACTTCACAGAAATCAAATTACTGCAGGCGTGCCCTCTGTCAGTTTATGTCTCTCATGAACAACAGCTCTGAGATTAAGACATTAAATTTACAGGGTTCTTTCTCTGCCTCACCATGTCCCAAAGAGTCTTTGCACACACAAATAAAGAAGGAGGAGGGAATTAACCAAAAAAATTTTATTCCCTACATTATCACTGTTTTAAAGTATACCCCGTTTAGGTATACCCCATTTTTCGCTGCTTTCAGGTTGTTTGTTTTTCTGCCAAGAAAAGCAGCAAACTACATGAAAACATTACTTTTAAGGAGGAAAGCCATGTTATTCTTCTCTTTCACCCTTCAGAGTTGTTCTGTTGCTTTTTTCTTTTTTCAAAATTTTACTACAGGAAAAGCTAGACTTAATCAGTCATTTCCAGCAGGAAAATATCACTTCAACAATCTATTATTGGAAAAGAATACAACACAGATCTTTGTCCTCAACATATGTCAGAAACGAGGGATGAGGTCATATGTAGGTCATCTGGCAATCACAGGACCAGGAGACACTCTTCCTCTCCAGCAGAATTAATCTGACTTGATTTAATTTTGGGGAGGAAAGTTGGAACTGTTATCAATCACATTAATTTAAAATACACACCTCTGTATAGTTATGCAGCCCACATGAGTTCAGAGCTTAGTGTAGTTTCCTAGGGTGTAACCTTGGTTTATCTCAGTATATGAGGCACACCCTTGTATGACAGTCTGGGGTAACACTGCTGTCAGCYGAAAGACAGCTCAATAGATGGACTGCCCCTACTTGAAAGCATTCATCAGTTTGCTCACTGCCTCTTTAAGATGCACAAAGGCAGCTGGGAAGGCACCATCACCAAGAATTTTTGGGCTTGAAGGCACTGGCACTCAAAATAAAAAAGTTAGATGAAGAGAACACTTAGAATACATGGATTTTCAGTGGTGCCATTTTATTTATCTTTTTTTACTTTCAGCATGGGAAGGCACCTCCTGYGCAAACTCAGGAGGAATGCAGAGCTTCCATGAAAAGCAGAAACTATTTCAGTTTCGATTTTCATTACATAAATTCATTAATAACTTCTCAAAAGTACTATCATCCAAATTTGTATGCTTCATGGCAAAAGTTTGAAGCATGCAAACAGCAAATATTTTAATATATTTGAATAAAATGAACTTAAGTAAAAACAGTATGGATATTTRTAACACCGAGTTTTTAAAAAGGATTTTAGCATTTAACTGGTAAATAAATACTTCATTATTTGTAATAGACTGGTTCTACCAGATTACAGAAACTGAAATAGGCTGAGAATAAGGTACTGAAGACTAATTCTGCATTCAGAATTTTCATTACAGATTCAAAATTGTATTTCTAATTAAAACTGACTTATAAAATATTCCCAAATGCCAGCAGTATCTAAAAACACTCTTGCCATGTGGACCAACAGCAAAAGAGCCCACTTCCGTGCAGGATGCATGCGTGTTTATAGTGCAGAGRAATGATTGTACTATGCTCCATCTGATTGGTAATCTAAATATGGAAATCATACATTAAATCAAACAGACAGAAATGTCAGCTAGATTTAAGCAAAAATGTGTTCAGTGACTTTGAAAGTTCCCACCGGGGCATCAGATGCTTGACCAGCCAGCTCATTAAACAACATGAGCAAGATTTGAAATTTCCTGAGAGAAAAAATATGCAGAAGCAGACAAACATCATTATCACAAAACCAGTAAAACTCTCACAATTTAGACAAAGAAATATATATTTAATATCCATGTTGGGATTTAGTTGGTAGACAGAGGACTTTAAAACACTGTATGTAAAGAAGTATTTATAGTAAGTGCCAGGACAATAATAAATGTTGATCTTACCTTTTCCTATAGGAAATACCATGGTAGGGCAAAGTATGTATTTGCATTTTTTCCAGCAAGTACATACCTAGGAGAGATACAGAGTATTTGCATATATATTGCTAGGAATTGCCTGTCAAAAAATCCTCACCTATCTCAACTGAAAGCAAAATTTTTGAGTGCTGRAGGGTGACCTTTTGCCTATCTTGGAAGGCACTGCAAATTAAAGGATTTAGGTCATATGATAAGCATTGCAATGATCTGCCTGCAAATGAAAGATTTTACTGGTAAATTACAATAAAAGCTTGTAAAAACCTATGCAGGCAGATAAAGCTACTTTTCCTGCACTCCTGTAATTTCAGTTGAGCACTATTTGTTCCTACCGAAATGTAAGAGACCACCTGAATCAAATATTAAGAAGATTCCTCCTTATGACAGTAAGTTGACCCACAACCAGTAGAAACCGCAAAGCCAATTTTTTTGTCTACCTCTCCTAGAGACTTATCCTACAAGAAATAAATAAAAAAAATATGGCACTTGCCCATGAACCCTTCAGGCATTTTCCATGTATATGGTGCTCATATTCCACTACAATATCATCATTTTCTTCCCAATAACTTTAGTGCATCTTTTCTCTTCCGTTTTTAGAAACTCAAGCACGTGTTTGTGAAGCATTGTTATATACACAAAGTCCACGTGCCAGCTTATGCCAATGTTAAAAARTATTAAGTGTTCAGTTCAGAGAGAGGAAGTTTGACTGAGATACATAAAACCAGAAAATGCAACCAGCAATAGAGGAACATTTGATGTTTGTGAGCAGGCTGGAATAAATTTCAGACCACAGGTTGAAAAGAGCAGTCACAGTACTCTCTATGATTAGGCATAAAGACATCTAGAACATATCTTCATTCAAAAAAAAATAATCAATAAGAACCAAAGGTGAGTGCAGCATGACTCAAATTTAGAAAGAATAAGATGTGGAGAATATGAGGGAATGGTCTGATCACTAGACCAATTTTTCTTTACAATTTAAATCACAGAGCTTATGGATGACCATGAGAACTTTTAAATAACTTGTTCCAAAAAAGCAATCCTACAATACTGAAGTCATAAGAATGAGAGAAGAGTCTCAGAGACAAGCAGCATCCAGAGAGGCTAACAAACTTGTTCACGCAATGCTTCACCTTCTGGAACACCTTATTTTTCCCCCCCACATTCCAGAGAGTTGTTAAGTATGATTACRATCCAGTATAGAACTAGTGGCAATCTTGTTATGTCTGTATTTCTCCAAACAGTTAAACTCAGAAGCAGAATTTGCTGGCTTTCTTTTATCTTTGTACATTAGTGTGTTCGCATATATATACCTATGTTGCCCTGTGTGGCCTAAATGAGTGAATTAAATTGTTTAAAATAGTGAACYGACTCAAAGGGAGTTTTCTTAGTGTATGCTCTGTGCTGGGGAATGTGAAAGGGGAAAAGAAAAATCTGTTTAGCCACMGATCTGAGTCATAGGAGTAAAACAACTCCACATTTGGTCCATCTGTCTTCATACCTAGAAGGAACTTCCTATAGACAAATAGTATTACTGTCAATGCTTCAAGTGAGATATTATTGCATGTCTCACATAGTTATCGCCATTCCAGATAATTCACAGTTACTTTTGAAGTTGTCATCATCCATATTTTACAGCTGCTTGTAAAGTATGTCTGTATGGTTCAAAGTCAAGATAATGAAAAGCAGTTAGTTTTTCATACATTATTGGCAATATGGGTTTTTAGAACTCTTTTTTGTTTTCTGTAGTTGTCACTCCCTTTTTCTTTGCATCTGATCATTTCAACATCAACAAAAAGTTTCTACATGAATTGAAAAAACACTGATGTATTGTCTCTGCTATTCGTGTCACAACACATTACAACCTGACTGTTTCCGTATCCAAAAACATGGAAGGCTGGGGACATGTATATCTTGGACAATTTAAGAAAGCTTTGATTATATGTATTTATGCATTTTGCTCCATTCAGGTCCCAAAAGTAATTTCTACTTCTAATTTTTAACTAGCTTGCACAAACATAATCCATTGGCAAAATGCAACTATTTATTACTCCTCTTACTTACAGCTTTAATTTACCTTATAAGTCACTATCAGCTATGTTCTCCTTCCTTCTATTCTGTATGATGTTCTCTTGAAAGCAAAAATAATAGTTAGATAGAACAATCCCCTATGGTTCCATCTTCCAAAGCCCTTCTCTCTCTTACTATTCCAAAGCTCTTCTCTCTCCCCTATAAGTATGACTTTCAGATATGACTACAAGGTTACTGTACACTACAGTACTTACTATCACATTCCTTTGGGTGACAGTGACAATAACATGCCCCATAACTTCAACATGCCTCCAGCAATCCCTGAGCTGAAGAACACGAATAAGGCAGATATTTGRTCTCTTCTTCCGTTTCTGCTCCAGCACAGGAGTGAAAACAGATAAGATGAGTCCTGGACTTCATATTTCTGYAAAATAAGTAACTTCCTTGAGCACTGGCATGTATATTCCACGTTAAAGAGGCCTGGTCTATTTGTCTSGATAAATACAGCAAAAGTGACAGGAGAAGGGTATCTCGTCCAAAGCAGAAATTTAGTCTGGAACTCTGCCACTTATCAGTGTATTTGAAATTTATAAGCCCACACAGGTAAAAAAAAAAAAGATGTAGGGATCTTCCATTTTCCAGCATGTCTGTGTTGGTCTCCCTTTTCTCACAATCAATCAATTTCATGCACTTGGTGAACAGTCTTGAAAAATGCTCATCCTGTAATCCTACCAGCAAATACCACAGACAGCTTAGATGTGTTTCTAGGCATCTGAAATAGCCACTGTATAAACTATCATAGAATCACACTGGAAAATATTAAGCACCTGCTTAGACTATATACCCAGAATCCCATTATATTAATTGAAAGGCTACATTTCTGACTATAAATAGGCAAATGACCAACACTAACATTGGTAGTACTTYCCATAGTACTTCCTGAGCCATGGTGGAGAAAAGAAATCAAAAATGGTTAGGGCAAGTCTACCTAAAAACTGGTAGTGAGGATAGCACAGTGTATGCACAATTCTTGCAGATAACGATATTAAAAACAAATACATGAGGTTTGTTTACAGGCTTTATGAATAAACCACTGTAAGAAACTGCAAGTTTCTTGCCAGATCACAATTTAACATTTTACTCCAAACAAGCAATTATTATTATCAAAACCACCTTTTCTTTCCAGAACTAGCAATAAACACCCTCACCCTTTAGACAGTAACAGTAATAACTGAAAGAGCCAGTTACAAAAGCCCAGAAACAATCCCAGTCTGTACCAAAACGAGTTTAAGTGATATCTAAACTTAGGAACTGAGCTAAACTGCAGCATTACATTAAGAAAGAAAATTTAAAGAACTGATAGGAAAAGCACTAATGTCAGTAGAATACATTTTAGGGCCTTAAACCTCTGCAAGATCATATCAYGCTGACAATGCCATAACGTAATTGCTTTACAAGGTTCTGTTCTATTTTGGAATTGCATTTGTGATCAAAGAGCTTAGAGATAGGTGGGTGATGCCATCAGGTCAAGCAGTGGAAGAATAAAAGGCTTATCCTGAGAAGAAGTTTAAGTACAAATACATCAGATCAATCATACTAATATGCCCATCTCTTTCATTTAAAACATAAAAGGTGTATCTCGAAAGCTTGTGGACCAAAGACCATTTACCAACCAAAAAAAACCCTCCAGATTTTGTATTTTATAAATCTCCCCCTCCCTTCCCTCCAGCACAGTATCATGGGTAGATTTTACTAGGTTATTTTAACATAAACTATATTGTCAGCTATATTTTCATCCAAAACATGTCAGGACAAATAGTGATGCTATCCCTCCTCAACAGCAGTCAACGCTTTAGCTCCTATTTCCTCCAGCCACATCACCTGACTTTAAATGCTCATTGATGCATAATGTTACCCTAGATAAGTGTCAAGATATATTTCATAGCTGCAGTGCCTCTATACCTTAAACTGCTAAGAAGGCATACCTCTCCAAATTCAGCAGTGTTCTTCAAAGCTGAGAAACATGATTACCAGTGCACATAAAGCTGGCTTCATAAATCAGACAATAATTAAAATAAATGTCTTTTTTTTTAAAAAAAAAAAAMCAACAAAACCCAGACTTCTCATGCTCTGAAGCTCAGATTACAGATTTTTAGTATGAAAAACAGAATATTCTCCTTTGTCTTACTCAGGGAAAAGGAAATACCCAGAAGCGTTCCCTCACTGATTCACCTTCACCAATCTTATATAACAATTTCTCCAAAACTCACTTGTCCTGAATTCAAAACCAAAAAATTCATTTGTAATGCATAAATTAAATATGGGAGAAGCCTTTTATAAATAAAAGAAAGTCAAAGTTGAGTGTCTGATACCTGAACATGTTAATTCCACAGTTATTTTTCTGTCACATCTATTGATTAGCTCACAGTTCAGCTGATCTTTACTCCACAGTGGCCAGATCTTTACAGTAAGGCACAGCAACTCCACGTATGCCCTTAAAACATAAAATTCTATAGGTAGATTTTTAAATTTCTCATAGAGTATACATTGATAAAGTCATCCAGTATTGTAGCATTATCGACATTTCTACTCTTGCCCCAGCTCACCTTTGTCCTCAGAACTGCAATGATATATGCATGAGCAAAACACAGAAAATAAGTCTTCTAAMCATTTCCCTCCCCCCAGTCTTCCCCCTTCTAAAATTAGCTGAGTAAGTAGCTATAATACAGAAATACTTCAGGGAGAGCTTTCATATTATTGGAGAATTCTCTTTTACAAAGCAATTCAATCCATGACACAGTTTTGCATTAAATTGCATTAAAGAAAGTGTAAGGCATAAGAAGTCTCCTGATTTAACAATAAATTAAAATAATAACCTCAACTTTGAACAATTGCTGGTGACAGATACTTGAATGATGCATCATAATGCATGCTTGCTACTTGTTTTTTTAAAAGTTTATTACCTTCTTCTGGCAGAATTCTCAGAGCTTTTGTTAGCAACTGAACTATTAAATGCAGGAGACGAAAGAAGGGTAAAAAAAAAAAAAACCAGCCAAAATCTTGAGTCTATTTGTAATTTTCAGGGAGCTATACCAGCATCCCACATGAGATCACAGCCAACTCTGTACCACATTGAGAGTGGCACTGAGCCACAACTAATAAACCATGCTGAGAGGAAAAGCATGTTGGCTTGTACTCACCACTGTGCTACAGACATCTCTCTTACAACCAGCCAGCTCAGAGTACAGAACACTTCCTTGTCCTTATTTGTCAAGAACTATTAACAAGGCAATATGTAAATGATATTAATTACATAATTTAAATATAAAAGGTATAAAATACGTTGCATGCTGTGACAGTGTAATTAGAAACAGTGTGTTGTTCCATGAGAATGATGTAAATGAATAGTTGTTACTCGCAAACATAACTTATTTATACCACTTTGAGATCTTTCAAATTAAAATTGGGAAAGAGGTACTTGACAAATCTTCAGTGACTCTTTTTCAATTAAATATGTAATTCAATTAAAATGAAAATAGTTGTGCATGATAAAATTTTATTGAAGTTCCTCAGTGACAGGTTTTACAAAAACTTGGACCTGAAATCAAATATTCATTTTTTTGATTTGCCAGTTTCATTTCATRTTCAACATTTCACTCATTTTTATTGGCCAAGTACAAAGTATTTATTGTTTAGTTCATCCGCTTTCCTCTTCCTCATGGACTTGCTTGTGTTTTCTCAGTATTTTTAGTTCCACTTGATCACACTGGCATATTAAATTTAACTTAAATTATCCATTCAGTATATCCTCCCTTAATCCACACCCACACCCCCAACTCATCTCACTATTAGACTATCATATTAATAGCAGTGGTAAAACAAACACTTGTCTTATTTCATGACACAGCTTTTCTTTTACAGATTAATCAACAGTACATCACAGTTAGAAAAAAAAATATTTTCTAGTGCCTGRAAGCATGATCTATAGCTGCAAAACAGACTATTTAGAAAGTCTCTTCATTATTAGAGTCTGGTGAGAAAAACTCATTTTTAGCAATTTTACCAAGCCCAGTCTCTTGCCTCTGCTCAGCACAAAACCCTTCAAGTCTTAATCTTCCTTTTCCCAAGGCCAAGGAACATATAGTACATCACTTTCCTTCACTGATTGTGAGATTTTCCTCCTGTAACTAGCTACTGCAGAAGACACCTTATTTTATCCTGTAAGATTGTAACAAGAGCACCCTCAAAAGAAGGAAAAGAAGCAGASTTGCTGCTGAGCTGAACACAGGAACAACACAGGCTAATGATCAGTAACTTCAGTTAGAATTTTCTTCCATGTGTTATAAAATGAAGCAGCAACAGAAAACAGCTGTAAAATCTGAATAGTGCAGATATATTTGAATGTTTGATTTGATCATTTACTCCTGTTCCAGAATAACAGAATGTCAAAACATTTTCTGATGAAGTCTCACCTCAAAAGCAGCTTTTGCTGAGACAGGAGGTACACATACGAGCATGGAGTCCAGCTTTGCTGAAGGAARGGACATCACTTCTGGAAGTAGTCAAATGTGTACAAACGTCCTTTTCATAAAGCTGTCAGTGGTCTGATCCTTAGCATTACTCAGTATTCTTGTGTCTTAAGAAACACACATTGCTCTGCGACACTCTAATTGTAAAAACTACAGATGCCTACCTCTTGGTCGATATACTTACAGTCACAGTTCTTGTCCAAATACATTAAGTTCCAAAACTTGCCCCTAATGAGGCTGAATAATTTCTCACTAAAGATTACTAATGTTTCATTTACCTCTTCTTCCTTCTCCAGTGATGATTCTAACATAATCCTTCTGTAAGCTGTCTGAACAGAAATACAGAGGAYAGGGCAACACAAAAGCTTCCTATTAGTGCTGCTAATAATCTGGCAATCTAATTTCTGTTGAAAATATTCAGCTAGTATCCTGTCCTGCATAGAAGAACAGAAATAGTACAAAGAAACCACCATTTCATATACCAAAGCAGCATCAAAAATTCACAGTCTTGAGAAGGGTCTGTATACATAGACCACCCCCTCAAATGAAGAGGAGCACTGAGGGAGAGACTGGCAGAAGGAAACTATGCAAAGAATAAAGATCTCTCTGCTAAATGCAGGAACTCTCTACTAGTAAGATCTCATCTGAGAACTGTTTCTCCACATAACATGAAGTTTTGGACAGGAACAGGTCTTATTCTCCTGAAGTTAAAAGGTATTAAGACCTTGTTAAAAACAGAAGCTTAAATCAGTTCTTTGTTGGGGAATGAAAGTGAGTACAATCTTCAGCTAAGATGACGCTAAAACAAATTTTAAGAGAAGTCATTGCTGCATTAGAGAAATAATATGAAGAAAACATTTCWAAGTACTGCTAACTTTGCACAGATTACTGCTATCCTTTCACAGTAAGTCAGTGTATTAAGCTACGAAGGAATACCAAGAYGGAGAGCTAATGAGAAGCTTGGATACTGGTAACAGTGGTGTGACTGACATCAAAAGTTATTACACAATCTTCCTAGAAATGTTACTATCAGTAATATAAGAATACCATTTGACTTTTAAAAATAGCTTGTGTGCATACATGCTGCAGCCATTGCACTGCTCACATACTATTTACTTCCTCATTTACACAATGAAAATCAGAGTACCAAATCAAAGATGATAAAACCAGTGACTGGGGAAAAAAAGGGTTTCAATCCAAAGAAAATGTTATCTTTTATTAAAGGTCTTGCGCATCATAAACTTTCACAAACTGTAAACAAAAAAGCAAACCCTTATGTTCAGTATATATAATAAATTGGCTAAAGAGGTTAAAAGGCTTAAGACTACAGAAAGCAAGACAAGAGGAACTCCTGAAGGAAGACAAACAAAAAACGGCTTTCCTAAATGTAGAACTCACTGCTATTGCTGGGATTTCTGAATAAACCCTTGAGCTGATGATGTAATTTTCTACTAGATTTAGAAAAACTTGGGGGCATTTTTGTCTCACATACATATCTTCAAAATGTTCTGCTCAACCATGCAGCTGAAGCAGAYACACTTCTCAAAGGCACGAGGAAAAAGGGCAGAAGTTTTCTCAGTTTTGATTTCTTTGAAGCACACTTCCCAAAATTCCTTCACAACATAAAACCAAATTATTTACATAAATGCAAAATATTAGAATTAAAAATATAAAATACTTCTGAAATCTCCAGATCTTTACTAGCTCATCTATTACTAATGCCTGTTTAAGCATTAGCAAATAATGAAGTACACACAGATACTCCATCTATTTGAATACAAAYATTATCTTTAAATCTTACTCAGCTTTTGGCCACAAATTCATTCCTTAAGGATGTATTTTTAAGGTTGTTATGTTTTAAAAAACAACACAGAGCATACTGTTAAAAATATGAATCAGTCTGTGAAGTGTGTTGCTTCATCCCSTCACACTCAGAATTGCCCTTGAAAAGCTATTTGCCTAAGGCTCATGGCAGGCAGCATTCCTTCTTAAGCCAAGAAGAAGTTGTAAAAAACCCAAAATAACTGCATTTCTTTGCATTTTTCTGGAAAATTCCTGTTTTCAGAAGGGACTAAATGATGAAAGCTTCCGAAAAAAAAAAGCATTTTAAAGTAAACTGTACTCAAAGAATACTGTCTTAATACAGCAACTTTCTTATAAATATAAAATATTTTATTGTAACTGTATGTATGTCCACTTTGAAAGTAAAGAGTCTGAGAGCTATTTTAGATGGAATTTTGGGTAGGGTATTTATTGTAGCTTGGTGGAAAGCAAATTTTGCACTTAGCTATACACACAAAACCAAGATGATCCCCTGTGGATGTGGAAGACTGGGTAAGCACCACCCCATTTGCGAGGAGCATTTTCTGGGTTTTGTTATTTGCTTATTCTATGAAAACTGATCTCAAGAGTTTTCATTTCAAGATTATTCAAAACTCAAATACCTTATTGAATTTTTCTTTCTGTCAACTCTGTGAATGAAACTTTAAATATGAYAGGACAATATTTCTGAAGCTTCTGATCTTCCCCTGAAATTAATGCATGTTTAGATGAAGATGAGATTCTAAAATGTATGAAACTGTTATAATAGGTTGAATTAAAACTTTCTCAAGCCTTATTCCCTAATTTTCAAAGCATTGCAAATGCAGTAGAGTAGGCACAATATAGAGTTTCCTGGGCAAAATGCCAACAACACAGGTAAACTAGAGCTCCAGGCACAAAATGGACACAACAGCTGCGTGTGGTACCACACACTGCTTCTCAGTCCTGAATCCTGCAGCCATCCCAGAACTACAATGGTAAAAATCTCTCAGTCACACTGCCCTCAGTTTTCTTTTTCTGGATATGAAAACCAAAACCAAATTACATATTAATGTATTTCTCAGGTTAATTGCAATCTATACAGTGAATGGCTTTCCCAGCTCTGGTAGAACCATTTTTTTTTAAGTTAGCCAAAGAAAGAATACATTAAAAGTATTTTTATTTTAGTGCACACTTGTATCTTTTAGTGCACCTTTTGGAAAAATGGAACACAGCAGACTAAAAGTCACCACCTCATAAGTAATAATTGTGTTTGACTAAAATGGAGAAGACATTCCAATTATGCACATTTAATAGTCCCTCCATGACCTACTCTGTKTTTGAACACTTGCCACTGAACACTTCCACATATTATACTCTTAGCTCTAAACTACAGAGTGAGCACGTTAACCATGTAGAATGCTTGAATGAGGAGGAGTTAAGGAAAAAAGGAACCTGAATGTGCATTTTTTAAACAGGTGTTACAATTATGTCAGTCAAATGACATTCCAGAGCAACCCGTATTTTCTAAATTAAAAACCTATTTGAAAATTACACCAGTAACAAATTTCAAAAGGATGCACTGTATTTCCAACCACAAATATAAACAAGATACATTCTTTTCTCTGTAACCAATAATCAATAAGAAACAGAATTTTAATAGAGTAAAAATTTGTATTAGAATACAAGGAAGGAGATGACATTGGAGGTAAGGAGAGATGCTGTAGTTAAATAAAAAGCAAAAAGCTTGAAACAGAGTTAGTAAGGGTATAAAGGGAAGCATTTACTGCTGTAATAKAACTGTTTCTTTGACATAACTGTCTGTGGAAGATCACTTGGGATAATTTTTGAAACCTTAATATGTCAGTTTTGAGCTTCAATTCTGTCTTCATCCATAAATAAATACTTAAGACTTGGTTATACCCTTGTGAGATTTTTATGGTAGCATGGATAAAGGGAAAAAGAAGTGAAGAATCCATTGTAAAATTCAAGCTGTAGTGAAAGAAGGTTAGAAAAGGGTACATGAACAAAATACAAGAATTGCTGTGGGATAACTATATTTTTCTCTCTTAAACCACCATTTGTATAGATTTCTGTTGTACAGTGTTAAAAACTGATTATAAGAGTCCCCCATAAAAGTTATGGCAGGACTATTCTAATTAAGAAAGCAATCTAGAATTTAAATGTAGTGAATAGTATTACATAGAAGCATGAACACATCTGTGCATAGCAATTTTCTGTATCTCAGTGTCAGAATAATTTCTAAAATGTGCAGCAATGGCTTCCTTTGCATCTCTATTTTATTATTTCAGTAGCAGATTATCCAATCTCCCTGCTAACTTAATCTCTACTGCAAATAAGCACACCAGTTTCAGAGAGGCCTTCTCTAAATAAAGCATTCCTTCAAGTATTTATAGCTTAGACAAAATGTAGCCTCTTGTACGAGGAGAATCATGTCCAGGGGTCAGCTCACAATTGCTTTTCAGACAAGTTCAAAAGATCATTTAGTATATTTTAACAGCAAGATTAGAGGAGAGAGACATTCTACCATGTAATAAATTACCAAAAGCCATTTGTTGAGAGGCTTTGGTACCTCCATTACTGGAGTTCCAAATTTAAGTTTAGCAATATTAGGGAAGCCTGCTCTACYTTGAAAGACAAGTTTTTGCTCATGCAATGGAAACATTTTTCATGTTTGTGGATGCTCCACCATTTAGGAAAGCACTACTCCTGAAAGAAGTATATAAAAATTGTCATAACAGCTCAGTCTAAATGTGCACACAACTCMGTATGATGTTTCTGGTGCTAAGAAACAAGCACTTAGGGAATAAACACATGATATAGAACATGATTTGTTTCCTGATACACATTTACAACTTCTTGCTAACTTCGGTTCAGGAGCTTTCCTGACCTAGATATGGTATGCAGATCATCAGCTTTAACAGCCATAGTAGGCTGTTTAACAGTCATAGTAGGTCTACCAGCCTAATTCTTTTATTTATATCTATCACTTATACTCCAGGCTTCCATATGATATTACATCAATTATGAAACATCCAGTTCTGCTACACTTGAAGAAGTATGTCCTCGTATTAATTTTAAACCTGCTGCTCAATTTTTTCCTGTCACAATTTCTGATCTGTGAAAAACAGTGAATAATTGCTTCTAACTTTTTTTTAAAGGCTATTCATTCTGTATACCTCCACCATATGTTGTTTCTTAAAGTGAAAAATTCTAGTCTATTTAATTTTTGTGTGGAAGTGTTTTCAAATCTCTGCTTCACCTTATCATCCATACCACACCCCTTTTAGAAGTTAATAAAGTAGTCAAGACTTATGCACATCTGAGGTTTATAGTAATTTAAATAGGTCTTCTGTTTGGTTCTTGCTTTTYTTAGCAAGTCCTTATCTCTTATTTCCTTTTCTTAGTATACAGAAACACACTTAAAACACTACTGAGTAGTAAGACAATCTTTTCAGAGCATTGTCTTCACAAATGCAGCTTAAGTTAAGATTGGGACTGGACCATTTCTTACCCATAGATATAAAAAAAAATATTTTTTCATAGACACTATGAGAAGACAACCCCTTGTAAATACCCAGGAAAGATTAGAAAATGAACAGAAAACAAAGACTAATATTTGAAAGAAYGAAATCAGGTGAAGAGTCAGGTTAGTTGAGATTTGGATGAAGCCTGGAGGTGGCAAAAYAGGCTTAGAAGAAGCTGTTTGAGTTTTGAGAGTCATTGATCCTCATAGGGTGGAAAGCTGACAAAAACAGCAAATACCATGAAAAGACCTCTCCAAAAGAAGCCTGAAGTTAGAAGATCAAGGCAAGATTAGGCCACCAAGGTAAGACTAGAGAACGCAACTAGAAGCTGTGGTGGATTTGGGTAGGACAAGAAGACAAAATGCAAAGCCAGAGAAGTGTACAGCACAATCCCTCAAGGAAATCCCTATTATTACAAATGAAGCTTTTAAAAATAATGTGGACTGTGATTTTAAAAAACTAGAATATTGACCAGGAAGCAATTAGGGCTGCTATGCCATCAAATTCCAAAGCAAATCACCAGCTGTAAAATTATATTCAATCAAATGAACATTTTACATTCTACTCCAGTCTATTSTTATTAATTATTAGTGCAAATGATTACAAAAAAGAAGTCTTCTGGTACTTAATTCTGAGACTGTGACAGTACTTGGTACATACTCAATTTTCCTATTTCTTCTGTAAAAGTCTTTTTWTTTCTGGTACTGAATATACCCAGGCACACAGGAAGCTTGTCTATATTCCTTCCAAATGCAAAAGGAGGAAAACCTACAATTTTAATATTATTCATATGTGCACTAAGTCTGATTGGGATGGAATTGACTTTCTTCACAGCAGCTGGCTGCAACACAGTTGCTGTGTTTTGGACTTGTGATTGAACAGTGTTGATAACACACCAATGTTTACACTATGATTGAACAGTACTTTTAAAACATGAAGGCCTTTTCTTTCCCTACTCTGCCACCACAGCAAGTAAGGCTGGGGATAGAAAAGAGTTGGGAGGGAGCACAGCCAGCATTGCTGACCAAAGGGATATTCCATACCATAACACTGTGCTCAGCAATAAGTGGTCAAGGAAAGAAGGAAGAGGGGTAACATTAGACATTGCACTGTTTGTCTTTCCAGGCAATCCTTCTGTGTACTCAGGCCTGGCTTCCCAGGAATTGGCAAAACATCTGCCTGCTGATGGGAAGTATTAAGGCTCTTTCTTATACTATTGGAAAATGGAAGTTATTATGAAAACGAGATTTAAAAATTGCATTTGGAAAAATATGAAAAAATGAAAAATTGGCCTGAATTTAAAGTCAGAAGCAGAGTGGACAATTTTAAAATGAAGGTTTAAGACACACACAGAAACAACTTTCAATCAGTTGTGATACAATCTAGATTGAAACTTGATCAAGTTTTCTGAACCTGTGTTCAATGCATTTCTTTTCAGACATCAGATAGCAAAGGGAAATAGAGCACAAAGGGCATAGCTTTTCTTTTGAACCTTTAAAAAAATATTTTCTAACTTTTTTATTTATTTTCCTAAATGAAAGTTTAAGTCCATTTAGTAACAGTAACAACAAACTTAAACTCTGAAAATGAAGGATCTAGCAAATCTCCATAACTAATGATGAAATTTCTTATTTCAACATCATACATCCATTTTACAGATCCCATAAACTCCCACTAGAAGGCTGCAGCACAACAAGATTACAGTGGGTAGAATTGCCAAATAAGTTTCCTCTCTATACAGCATTACTGAGACTAGCAGCTAAATAAAAGAAACAGGCATGACATTCATATATTGTAATAGACATTTAAAAAGTAGAAAGGGGAGAGAGTGAGAATGGGTATCATAACAACAGTGAATTYTAGTAATGTTCAGCAAGACAGAATATGCCAATGATTTTCAAATGATGAGCAAAACCTAGAAAGTATAAACTGCAATAATACTTCCAGTTTTGCTCAAAAACTGATAGACAGGTTCCTCCATGTGAAGATAGAAACGGTGAAGTTTTACATCCACAGACTTAATAATGCGTTTATCACAAATTCAATCACAGAATCACAGAATGGGTAAGGCTTGAAAGGACTGCAGTGGATCATCTTAAGAGCACCTTGCATGGGATTGCATCCACAACTGGACATTGCACTCCAGGTCAGGCCATACCTGGGCTGAGTAGTGGAGCAAGATCACCTCCCTTGATGTTGGCCATGCCCTTCCCAATGCAGCTCAGGATCCCATTTGCCTTCTTGGCCACAAGGACACACCGCTGGCTCATGGACAGTTTGCTGTCCATCAGGACCCCCAGGTCCTTCTCCACAGAGCTGCTTTCCAGCAGCTCAGCCCCAGCCTGTGCTGGTGCCTGGGGTTATTCTTCCCCAGGTGCAGGACCCTTGTTTGCCTTTGCTGAGTCTCAGACAGTTTTTCTCTGCCCATCTCTCCACCCTGTTGAGGTCCTTTTGAAGGGTTGCACRGTCCTCTGGGGTATCAGTCACCCCTCCCAGCTTTGTGTCCTCAGAGAAATTGCTGGGGAGGCATCTCCCCTTCATTCAAGAAATCCATGAATTAAGGTAAAGAAATCAAATAATTAATGTCTGGGCCCAGCATTGAACCTTAGTAGACACCACCAGTGACWGGCCCTGTGCCACTGATTATAACCTTCTGGGATCCGCCATTCATCCAGTTCTCAAAGCACCTCATGTCCATTCATGCAGCCCACGTCTCCTGACTTTGCCTATGAGGATGYTGTGAGAGACAGTGTTGAAAGCCTTGCTGAAGTCAAAGCAAACAATACCCACTGCTCTTCCCTCATCCAWCCAGTATTTTTTCGTCCTACAGTAGAGTATGTACTCAGCAAGATAAAAAAAAAAAGGGGCTCCTCAAGAATTCCTTTATCATCTTCAGTCCTTAAGTGACAAATTCTAAGGCTCTCACAACTGCTTCCCAGAAATATTACCTAGCTCCTCCTCCTAAGGTTGTAAAATACTGTAAGTGATGATGACAACTTCTGTCAGATTTCTATCTTGTGTCATGGACAAATGGAACTCAGACTTAATCCACAAGTTTCTAACACAGACCTATAATCATTTTGGTTGTCTTTCTAATGCAATTACATGGAGAGTAAATAACATTTTCTTCTCACAATCTTTTCTTCTCTGTAGTACATACTTATTAAAACAAGTTCTAACATCTTGTCAAAAGTTAYGTGTTCATACATTTTAGATTTATCTACTCTCTCATAGTCTGAAGGAGACATGAAACGTGGTTTAGATGTGATGTGATTTTGCCTAGAAAGAAGCTATTCTGAATCTCTTGGATATTGTTCATCTCCAAAAAGCTCTGAAGATGTTTCCAAAACAAATGCATCAGTGATTATCTGCAGCTGCAGCTACTGAATAGCACAGAAAGATTAAAAGCATCCTCCTTTCTGTCTAGACAAGTGAACTTTATGTCTATATACATGCTAAAGCTGAAAGGGACATCTTATTAAGTGATGCTAAGAACTAAAACTTGGGAATGTCTACACATAGAGCTTTCRTTTGAAGTAGATGAATGTATACCTAATTAATTATCTGATGGTTCACTCTTCAGATGCATTTAACTAACWATCAGTTAGAAAAGAAAAGCAGTAGTAAAAATCCTAGAAGGTTCAGGTGGTAGACGTACTGAATTGTATCTAACTCATTTCTCTCCTGGCCATTGAGGGTGGAGAAGAAGAGAAAGAGCAGAGCAGACCATTTAGGCTGCTCATGAGCAAGGTGTCAAATGAACTAATTAGTATTTTTATCGTTCCTTGAGCACCAGCTAAAGAAATTTTGCCTTGCTAGAGAGCCTTAAAGATCTCCCCTCAAGAGGACTTTGCTAGCAAATTAAGCTATTCCACTGCATTTTACTTCAGCAGAATATATCTTGAGGCATCATCTAAGAACCAGCCTAGTTCCTCCAACAGTACCTGCTCTCTCTGCAGCTCTGCTGTTTAGGACAATTCATGGAAAAATACCTGTACTCTTCTCATGGAGAATAATCTTCGTAGAATGCAACATTTTAAATACCTTTTATGTGTTACTGGAATGGTAGGCAGGGCATCATCTAAACCAAATCACAGGATTTGAGTATTCATAGCCACATTAAGTTACCTTCATAGTAATCAAAGTAAGTTTCATCTAGTTTTTGGTCATATTAATTACACAGAGGACAAACCAGAATGCATACATTTCCACAGAAGAAAAGGAAAAAGAAAAAAAGGAGGAAATAAAAAAAAAGGTTTCCCCTTCTAGCTCTCTACATGTACATGGGGATCAAATATATAGACTATAATCTGCAGAGCTCTCCCTAATATTCTTAGATATAGATTCTGGTTTCTTCCCYTTACTGACATTCAGAATTTCTTCAAAACTATCCAATCAATCTTTTCTGCTATAAATTGAACTAATTCTTTTTCACTAGTCAAACAGAACAACCCCTTTAATAATCTCTTACATACTATAGAAAACATATTTCCTCTCCTCTGACACTGTTTTCTCAATTAATGAACCTGCCATGCATTGTATTTTCCAACTGCCTTCTCCTTTTTGTTCTTCTAAACACTTCTTGATTTCTAAGTTCCCTGTCCAAAACTGGTCAGTGTACATAGCAGACACATACTTGAGCCCTGGGGAACTCAATCTAGTTGAAGACATCCCAACTCACAGCAAGAAGGCTGGACTAGGTGACCTTTAAAGGACCTTTCCAACCCAAACTATTCTATGATTATCTGCAATGAATAAAAACCAGCACTTAAGTCTCAAACCACCTTCACAGTTGAATCAATAATCAACTTTTTGCAGAAATTAAATTTTTCTGTAATTAACCACAAAATGAATTTTAATTTGAATGTTGTTGCATGCTTCCTTCTCCCACAATATGTAACTCCTCACTTCAGGTTTATTTGATATGCTTGGTGTTTTGGTTTTTTTCCCCTTAGCAGCATTTACATTTTTATTGACAGAGTAAAACACATACAAGTAGAGGTGATCAAACTCCTGATTTGAGCAGCACAGCTTTTATTAGCAATTCTGAGAGAACTGAAAGAGATTAAGTTTACAATCCAGACTGCTCCAGCTGGGAAATCAGTTGGGGAAAAAAAGACTACTCTGACAATTAGGCATACTAGATATAAATCAAACATTACTGAAAAAAAGGTATAATTCTGTTTTATAATAAGAATTTCATTTCAAAGTAAAGACAGAATTCAGCTGTCCAAAAAGAGAAGTTGTCTGCTACAGAGCCAAGAGCAGCAAAGAGGGACAGAGCCATTTGCAGAGAAAGCATGAGAATTTTTTATGTAAATCACATGTTTGTATCTGATATTAGATTACAAAGAAAAGAGGCAATTCATCTACAGTCAGCACAAAAGAGCACCAAAGAAATCCTAAACAGTAAATATTAAAGTGGTAAGAGGTTTAATCAAATGTTATTTTACAACTCCAGGTATTATTGCAGATGTCAGTCACAGCCAAATAGGTGTAAGATTTTAATTAAACTTTATATTATTTWAAAAAAAAGGCTAAAACATCTCTTTGTCTGGCACTCTCATGCTTCATCCYCATACTGTCCTTCTCATACAAAGAATTCAGATCCCATGGGACCTTAAGAGTCATCTACAAAAGGCTGGGTTGAGCAATATTGCCTTAGATGGTTTCTTCATYCTGAGGATTCATTCACAGTATAATACATTTTGCAAGACCTCTTAATTGGTGCCCAGTCATAAAGCAGCACAAATATCAATTTGAAAAAACAAACCCAAGTCTATACATTCCTATCATTTGGCAGGAAGAAGACTTTTCTCGCACTATAATCTGTCATACAAAAAGGTATCATAAGCAGTCTTTGATACCTARCAGATGTATTGAGACGTAGTCAGTCTTTCAAAGGGACAAAATGGCTACAATGCAGCCACTTACGCTTCTTACATTATACGAAGCAGAAATACATTTAATTGTTTTGAACATTACAACAATTTATTATAATATTCTTAATGTGAGTTGCGGTCAAGGAAGAAAACTAAACTATTCCATCACTTCTGGTAAAAAATACAGAAAATGATCATTCTACAACAAAGACAATTCAACCTTCTGAAAGTCAACTCTAGAGGTGCAACACCTGCACCTTACACCTCTATGTAAGCATACACCTATGTAAGCATACCTGCAACTCCAAAACTCACACACACATTTCTAAAGCAAACACAATCAACAAAAGCAACCAACCAACCAACCAACCAACCAACCAATCAAAAATACACAAAAGAAATACCACTTGACACATTGTGGTTGAAAATTCAGACCTTTAAAATAGCCATGACTTTAACACTTAAATAGTAATTATTAAAAATTTACCTATTGCATTCATTCTGTGCATCTCAAGGAACAATTACACTTGCCCCCATACCTCTACGGTAGATGTATAAATCATCAATAACATCCCTATGTTAAAATTGCCTAAGAATGCATGTATATGTGCATATATGTAATTTACCTGTCAACATGACACCATGACAACAGGCAACACGACAAAATAAACTCTGCACCTACTCAATTACTAAAAATCCCTGTAACTTAAATAAGATGTCAAATACACTTCATTTTTCACTCCTTCTCAAACTATACTGAAAAATCTTCTTTCAGTATCAAGGACCATCACATTGGAACCCAGTCTGGAATGCACTGTCATTTATGTTAAAAATAAGTGMATTTTTTTCTCTTTTTCCCTTTCCTCAAAACAAGTGGCACATTCACACAATACCAAGAACATTTTCAGCCAGTACTAAAGAAAACAGATGAGAAAAAAACCCCACAACCAAAATAACCACAAAAAAACCCTGAACCACAAAGAAGGTCTGATACAATTTCAAGTCTGTCTCTGAGCTCATGAGACTGAATTTTATTTTAGAGAAAGACACAATAATGAGATAAAGATCAGTAGTCTTGCCATGAAGCAAAATTTAGATCATGTGCTCATATATTTGGATTAAAACAGGTAGCAGAAGAAGAAACAAGTATCAGCTGTATGAAATCAAATACAAAGAAAATGGATTCTACATGTTAAGATAACTGACAATAATGTAAATATCCAGTAATATTTAATTTATATGCAGTTCCTCCTTAAAGAAAGAGGGCAAGAATGTGCACACAAATCCATTATAGAAATAACCGCATGCACAATCTGTTACTTCTGATGCCTCWTGCCTTACAGTCTTTTACTGTATGTGCTCTCTGGATGTTACTTCATGAACAGAATTAAATCAAAAMCAAGGTGGTTTTAATAATATCTGCCTATATTAAAGACCAACAACTTGGCAAGCATATACCAMTGAAGCATTATGTGTACTTCATCATACCACTTTATATAATTACAAAACTACTCACAAGGATATCAGGAAGTAGCTTTTCTTTGCTTAGCAATAAGAGCCAGATACTCACAAAGAAGGGTCTTGGACCAGATCTTTAAGGTTTATCCCACTACGATCCTCGGCAAGGTTCCTGAAGCAACTGTCACTCACTAAAAAAAATAGAAATAAAATTAAAATAAAACAAACAAAGGGGGGGGGGAGGTAGAAATTTAATAACAGAACACAGTCCTTTTGATTAACTAAAAATGGTTTTTGGTGTTGAGTGAAATTTGAGCATTCATATATAAAGTCTGATTTTCATTGAGGTTCAACCTAATTCAAAGATAAGCCGACTCAATGGAAARTGATAAACACTGTACCACAGCTTATGCAGAAATAAACTGCATAAATTTCAGGTGTTGTTCTCACTACTTGTCCACCTGGGGGCACATGAAGGCTCAAACATGAACAGTGGATGTGCAGGTATACAGAAATATCCATATACTTGACAGRAGAGTCCGTAATCATTACTGATCAATATCCTTTACTTAATCAGAAACAAGTGAGAGCTGCTATGTATTAAAGTCCATAGTTATTCGTGGGTTAGCAAAAATGTTTAATATGAGCAATAACCAAAACAATTAATTAAGAATAAAAATTTATTCAAGCAACTTAAAAATAACTTATAAAGGGCATGTAAAGCAATTAGTTACAGTAACAACTGAAATTACCGTAAATGTCACAAAAGTTTAAAAGAGTATTAGTGTGCTCTCATTTTCTTCACAACTTAAGGGAATAAAAAGAAAAAAAAAAAAAGAAAAAAAGAAGAGATCTAAATCTCAAACTCCAAATTTGTTTGCTTGGCTAACTCTCTCAGCACATGTACCCCAATTTTGCAATCCACTTCATTTCTCTTAACACCACAGTCAAATTGAGAGGTGGAAAAAAAGTAGCAGCACAAATACTTTTAGAACAACAAAGTATCAGTTAAAAGCAATAATAGTTATTTCTGACTACAGCTAACTTGCTGAAGGACACAAAGGTTTTGATATGGAAAAATCAGTGTCAGAATCAATTTGTCATAATGGACAAGGTAATCTGTGAGACAGAAGAAAGTTTATGAAGAAATGCATTATTGCTCATCTTTTCAACACAGAATACAGCCTCACACTTGGAAAAAGGGGATGTGTTTAAAATCATCTCCAAAAGCAAGGGTTCCTACTTCTTTCTCTCTAAATGCAAAATACTGTCTCTAATTTCCATCTCTAAGTATTCATGTGCATCACCAGCATCGAGAAAATGCAAATTATTCCCAAAATATATTGTTTTCACAGATTACAACACATACAGTGACAGACCTACCTAACATACTATAAAACTGCAAAATGTTTCTACTAGTACCCCTCAATGCCAATGCATCTCACAAGCGTGAAACCTGTTAAGATTGCTGAGAAGGACAAGTATTGGAAGAAAGCATCCCAGAAGAMGAGGCTGGCCTAGCTGATGGAACAGGTACTGGCCCTGGCCCTCAGTCAAAGCCTGACAGTTTATGACAGTAAGAGAGGTATTTGTCAAGTGCTGAAAACATTCACCTCAACACTGTAATAACGAACTGATATCCTAAGCTTCTCTTATCCACTGTCTCTGAAAACAGTACCTAACAATCAGTGGTTACACACAATCCCTGAAAGATGTCAGTCTTTCACAAGGGGTCTCTTGTCTTTGAGGTACTTGCCACAGATCTTCAGTTTAAACAACTGATTGTGCTAACTAACCCCAGACCTCTCAGCTTGCTCCTCTTGTGAAAACTCAATCGTTGTCTCTATAACAAAATGACACTACTTGCACTGAGTCCATAAGCACTGCCCACATTGCCAGGGAAGCTCTCACTGAGCTGCTTGARCCTTCARGAATTTTTCCATGCCCATCTATTACATTGAACCCAAGACCGTTGAGCACATCTCTAAACTCTTGAGTTAAAGGAGTAATTCCAAAAACAGCAGACACATAGACAATCTATAAGCTAGATTTCATGGGAGAAAAAATTCCCTCCTACATTGATATTTGATAGTTTATATTTGCTTCTTGCCAAGTTTGGAAACAAAACAGCAAACAGAACATCTTACCTACTGTCTTGTCATAAATCCTACCCTACCAATGTATCAACATATCTCCGATGCTAACACAATACATAACAAATAAAAATTATGGTCCACACTATTTTTTCACTACTGACAAATCAAACATTTTATAAGCATTAAATATTTAATCTAAACATGCTGCATTTCTTCTACTCTAGTCTCCTCTAATCTCCTCATCGAAAGCACTAACAGYGATAATCGAGGGAACTAGTGGCATTGTCTTAAAACTTCTTTAAAGGGGAAATTAAAAATGACAACATAAAATTATCTTATCACTAAAACTGGCCATTATTTGTCTGTAACTCATGATGTTTAMAACACAAAATGTGTTTCAAATAAATGTTTAAAATGAATGCCTAGATTTGCCACAGACAGCCGTTTTACTTGTCTCAACATAACTCTAATATTATAATACTTCTTTTATGAATTAATGTTGGAGGTTAGGATTTTTCTCTTTTTTTTT